>NC_092360.1:6065980-6365980 GCF_030848805.1 Temnothorax longispinosus
ATAGGAAAAAATTATTAACAGACGTTTTTCCCTTTTTCTTATATACTTCTTTAATACAATTTGAATCTGTGTTTGGCCTTTCCTTTTTTGGGTTAAATGTTATATAAAGTGCAAGAAATAATAATGCTAAGCTTCAATATGCGTATGAAATAAAAGCAGAGGATATTTGCAGAGTGATTACATAGAATATTTCAATTATTTGTTCGATATAATACAATTACTATATTAACTGCATTTGTAACGTACCGATTTTATTTTTATCTGTCATAGTCTATCCATCTATATTGATTACCTTATATCATTTGAAACGAAGTAAAATGTCGCGAGATACGATATTGCGGAGTTGAGTGCATAAACTCTACGAAATAATATTAGTCACTTTAACTTTGTTTGCTTGTAACCGCAGCACAATTACAATCTCAACGTTGAAATCGTCTCCAATTAATTTTCAAAATACGCCATTAAAGTCTCGTACGATGGTTCTGAGATGCGCTGTGTAAAAGTGAAAGACGTATTCGAAGGAACATTATCGCGCTATAAATATGGAGAACGCCAATCTAAATGTCGGACTGGCTATCAATCGTTAGTAAAAAGTAAACATAGATTCCGGTTATTTATGCCGATACTCATCCCTGTTCCTAAAATAAAACTAAAGCTATAGGCCTAAATTGCGGTGAGTGCATAATTCAAGAGTAATCGATTAGAGTGGCGGATGGGATGGGCCATTTGTTAGTGCCAGATATTACGCTGGACAGAGATAGTTTAATTACAGTGGATGCGTTATATATATAAACTACATCGAAAGCGATTAACAAAGTACTTTGAAGCGCACGTTATAATAAATTAAGAAAGAATAACGAAATATAAGCTATCTCCCATTTATTGTTCTTTCTACTGATTATTCGATAAACGTTTGCAAAAATTTGCTGAATTTTCGTGACTTAATATGACTATTAGAAAAACTTAATGTTAAAAGGTAATTCTTTATAAACAGAAAATTCCTTTTAAATGAATATTCTTGATATATTTGAAATAAAATTTGTATATTTTGAATATAGGAGAAAAAACCTAATTGCCAAGAAATTCAATTTGCTAAGATGCCAAGTGTTAAATATTCCATATTTACGATGAAAGTGATCGCTCAGTTCTTTTTTATGAATCATTTTCGTATTTGCCAGAATTGATTTCTAAAAGCATTGTGATAATAATGGCGCGAGTTATTCCGTAAAATCACAAATGGCAGGCTTTCCGAAGGACAGTTTGTTAAGGCTCGTTAAAGACTTTACAGCTTCCTCATTCGGAGATGAGCCGCGTCCTCTCAATTGTAAACACGCGGAAAGTAACGCGCGAGAAATCACAGAAGAATCCCATGGCAATTGTAACGTTTCCTGCTTCCTGCATGCGTTTCCTTTTTCCGAACATGCTGCAGCGGATCGCGCGCTTACTTAATTATTTAATTGATGCGCTATGCACGTGGAAAAAGAACAGTTAATAGGAAACAACAAAGCGCGAATTAATTAGCGACGCTCCACCGCGGTATTATCCGCCCATGTCGTCTTGCACATCACGTCGCGTTAACATATCGCGTACGGAGAAGTTAAGTCGAAATAAAAGAAAAAAGAAAAAGAAATCTCTTAATGCAGCATCGTACGCCCGAGCGCTAAATCATATTATAGCCCCTTCGGTAATATTACACTTCCCAACCTCCCGTGCGGCTGCTGAGAAACGAGGTATACTCGCGCGGTGCTTTAAGAGGCCCATTACGCAAATCATTTTATGATCCTTAATTATTCTTGTCCTCCTCGAACGTTTGTCTTCGTCGGCATCTCGAAATTGAAAATAACAGCCCTATTACCAAAGCTTCAATCATGTCTTTAATTCTATTCACGAATAAGACGGGGATGCGAGGGTGAATCACCAACGAAAAATACAAATTGTTTATTTCTCTATAAACTGTAGAAAAAGTATGCAAAGTTGTACAAACAATATGCGTAAAAAATCACACGAATTACGGATAAAATGAGAGCGATAGAGGCGCAGAAAAAGTCTCACGTCCTTCCTCAAAGTATTTTCTGCGGAATAAAATGTTTCAGTTTAATTTTCATATTTAATGTCCGTAAAGATATTATAGAGATTACTCTTTTTCGACATACGTTGTAACAGAAATATCTCGCATTATAAAGTATATATCTATAGATATTCTTGAGACTCTTTATCATTAATATACCTTTTTCGTAATCGGAAATAATTAGGAATAGAACTGCGTAGAGAGAGGAGTCTTGTCTTAAAGCGCGACTCGAGACCTTCCCGCGCGGATCGCCGAGGCTACCCTAACGGTACAGTGTTCCCCTCTGATAGAACTTATTTTCGTAGAAAAGTTGAGTCATGCCCTTTCTGCAACGACCGACTCGCTTGCGTTCCGATGCAACGTGCGGGATTTTATTGCGACTCTCTATCGTGTTTATCCATCAACCTCAACCCTTTCACGTCACTGCGAGATGTTGAGATACGTTTGGCACAGCCATTATCCGCCCAGCAGCGAGACCATTAAAAAAGATGCGATTGATATCCGGTCTTCCGCTGGCGCAATCTCGGCGCTTTCTCATGCGGTCGACTACCGTGTCCGGTGGAAAAAAAAAAATCCCGTAAGAAATTTCTTAGCGGCATTATTCCTCAACAATAAACTAAAATTGTCGATTTAACAGGATAATAGCTCCATAGTTTACTTGCCATTATAACAACCGCTCATTAATACGTTACGCGATTGCGGAGAAGGGAATTCTTTTAACACGCGAGATACGCGCGTCGCTGAATCTAAGCTCTCAGCGCGAAACGCGTCGAAACATAATTCTCCAAGACGGCCGAATTAATTTCTTTGATAAAAAGATCTGGCTGGATTCATCATTCTGCGCATAATGCGCGCCTCGCGTTGGTTACCGCCGGAAACGAGCGGGGAAAACGGCGCGAGAAATCGAAGGGAAACGTACGTCCCGTGGTCGTTCCACGTCTTTTCCTCCTCCGTCGGGTCTCTCTCTCTCTCTCTCTCTCTCTCTCTTTCCCGCACGTTCAACGATGACTGCGGCAAACCGTGATGCAGGACCGCGAACGAAGGAGAGTCTCGGCACGCTTCGATGCGCTCGCGCCGGACCGGCTGCACCGTTAGACTACGCCGCGCGGTAATACGCGCTCGCGGTGGTACACGCTAACAAAATACCCGGTTACCCGTCTGACCGCCGCGCCGCGCCGCGCCGAGGTGTCGTTGTCTATCCCAGAATGCGAATTTTCCGTGAAACGCGGCGAACGTTCTGTCAGACCCGACAGATCCCGAGGATGATCGCCGATGACAACCGTTAGCCACGGTGATTAGCTCAAATTCCTCTATTTATTTCATATAGCGCGCTAACTTTGGATTCAACGATCGAAGTGAAATGTATATAGATAATAACGCGAATAATTTATATATAGAGATGAGAGTTAATTCGAATCCGAGTTAATTCGCAGGCACACGCCAACTGAAAGTCACTTTTCGTTCCGCTCTTACCGAAGAGTTTTGCTTTCGTCAGAATTTCCCCTTGAGATTCAGCTCTTGGAAATTCTTGAGGTTGATTGTAATTACTCTGGGAGTTGTTCAAGAGAGATCGCGATTTCCGAGATGAAAATTTCCCTATTTATGTACGTGGCTACTTAAAATGTACTTAAAAACGAAATACCAGCGAATCGAAGTATAGCTTAATCGAGATCCTGACGTACCTTCGATATTTTAGCCGCTCACTGATCGCAGATCCCGTCCCCGATCCTCGGTCCCCTCGTAAGATTTAATGTTGACGCATGGCACACGCACCTGTCCTGAAATACCGAAGTAACATTACGGGGATTATTTAGTGAAAGTTATCGCGACGGAGCGTGAAATGTGCGGACTCCGTCGCGACTCGAGACTACGCGTACGCGTAAAAGACCGCGATTGACGCCTGATAATACACGGTGAGTACAAACTCTCGCGACACGCTCCTACCCGACATAAGTGCGCGAATTTGTGATCGTCCCCGCGTAATCAATAACAGTAAACAAACAGGAAAGGAGGCTGAGACGCTCAGTTTTCACGCTTCGTTTTGACGCACTCTGTATAGGGGCTCCGTCAGTCCGGTGTTGGAATTTCACTTCATTAATTCAGCTTCGTCTGTTATTTTATGGGTGAACTAGCACGAATCATAAGTCAGAGTACGAGCAGGAACTTCTGCCGCGAGGATTAGTCGATCTAAGACCGTCGAACCGAATCGCTATGTTGCGTGTTTAGATATAGCTTCCTTATTCGGAGTAATTAAAGGCATGCTCCTTTTTTTCCACCCGAAACACATTATTATCAGAAATACATAGTTAACACCTTATCGTTATCGCGTTCTGCGTTTCTAACGTGCGCTTCAGCGTTCTTTTACAGCCGCGCGAAAGAGAGAGAGAGTTTCATTAGGCTGTACACTGTAATTGCGTCTGAGAATGCACTCTAGTAAAACGTAAAAAGAAGAATATGATCTCGGTGAAGATAGATGAACAGTGAGATTAAAAAGATATCAAAAGATTTATGATGAGATGCCTGTGAGATCCTATAGTTAGATCAAACTTTACCTTTTCTTTGCTATCTTCGGTGCAAAAAGCGCCGGCAATGTCTTGAAAGTACGCGTAAACAACGAGAAAAATTGTGAACTTTCAAAGTTACAATGTCAACCAAATTTAATATAACTTTTTACATCATCTGGCAGACTGCCACACTTTTTTCTGGTGAGGATACTCGATGCAATCGATTCTATGACAGAGTACGTCGCCAACCTTGGCCGCTTCCTGTCACACAAATACACGCGCGCGCCAGTCACGTACACATATGCATTTGTTGACACAACTCTCGACCAATTTTCTTCAAGTCAGACTGCACCATGCGCTCGTCGTCGACATTGTTCCGAGCGATAGTATGTGAGCGCCATATCGATTACGGCTTCGCGTGGATACGTGGTTTGAATATATACCACGTAAACCGCGCGTATGGCTCGCACTTCGCGATATAATGAGGATCATCAGCGAAAGAATTCACGAAGGCTGTCGATGATGGTCAGGTCGAGAGATGTCCCACGCGATACCGCCAACGCGATCCTACCATCGCGTCGCCTTGTTGGCGGAATGTAAAGAGAACGATGTACAGGATGCCTCGATAATCAAGGATTTCAGAGATATTAGAGATGAACTGTAATGATTTAAATATCGAGGGATAAAAAGTCCTCGATTTAAATTTTACTAACAATAAGTGCGAACGCGAATGATAGAACTTTATTTTTTAGCTAATTTTAAATAATTTTTTATTTTAACTTTCAGATTTAATTATCAAAATATATAAAATTAAAGCCTCACACTGTGAAAAAATAAAACTTAAGAATCTTATTATTTTATTCATATGTTGAAAAAAGTTCTAGATTTCTAAAGAGAATTTGTATTCTGGAGAAAGTATGTCATTTCTTTCTCGGAGAGAGATATTTTGTATCTGCTGAAAGTTAAAAACAGACACAAATTTTAGACACTAACAGGTTAGTGTCTAAAAATAGAATTCTGAATTCTAACAAAGGTCCCTATAATATACATTTATTATTTTTCGCTTTTTCTCCTCCTTCTTCATTCTTTTTTCTATTTTATTTCAAATAACTGATATATAGATGCAAAAAAAAATTATATTTAAAAATACAAAGTTGTGTTATGTAAAATAGCTTAATGTAATACATTACATAATATATGTTGTATAAAATTTTTTTTTCTATCAAGATATAGATAAAAGATTTATAATTTTATTATTCAAACAATATACAATTATCTAAAGTTTGTGCAAAAAAATTCGAGAAAAGATAAATTTTAAAAATGTTACTAAAAGTAGAAGAAACGAGAACTAGTAAGTATTCACGACGAATACTTTATCTGAAAAGACTTTCTCTATAAATGCATTTATGTAGATGTGAAGAAACTTTCTCAAACTAATCCGGTCGAGCGAAGTACTATACTATTTCGAAATAATACAACGCAAGTAATAATTTTCTAGAGTTTTCCTACGGGAAATTTTTAACTAAAAATACACACGTACGCATTGCAGTAGCCCGTGACAAATACTGCGATAAGAAATATAATAATCGGCTTTGAAAGCGCAAAGTGTAAAACTGTCGAGACTGATTGTCGAGAATAAATCATGCTCGCGTATTAATCATCGTTTTTCTTCTTAAAATAATCTCCGCGAGCCATTTAAATAATTGAAGGTTTACGTGTCGTCCAAGTATATTTCTGCTAGGAAACGATGACAAAACTTTTCTCGTGTGCTTGTAAACACGTCGCCGGCAGAGATTACTCATGGATGTCGTGGTGCAGTAGGGTGACTTATACTTTCCGTGGAACTATTACATAAAAGTATCACCGGGGCGGCGACGATCCCGCGCGGAATGGAAAGGAGACAAGGAGAGGTGTGTGCTGCGCGTTCCGTCACGTCGGATACCTTGTACTACAAAAACGGAAGCGCGTGCATAGAGATGAGAGGAGAGATAGAGGAGAGGGGAGGAGAGAAAGAGATGAGAGGATGACAGATTTATATTTGATATTCACTGGCGAGAATCTTTTCGAAGACAGACGGAAGAACTCGTATATTATGCAGACACACGATGGTAACTATGCGAGGCAATGACTTCGGAGAAACAAAACGATGGGAAAAACACGGAAAGAGACGTAACCATTTCACAATCTCGACGTTGTCACAATTCTTATTATTATTATTTATTTATTTTTTTTTATATAAAAACGTCGATGTATTTTGAAGAGAAAATTGTTGTAATTTTCTAAAGTAATGTCATTGATAACACGTAACGGAGAATACACGAAATTTAAAAAAAAAAGACACTAACACTCGGTCGATGTTCACGTTTTATAAACGTCTTAGGAGTTCATAAATTATGTACATACACCATGCTCTGACAGGTCCATGCTTAAATGTAAGGGAAACTAATGAAAATGAAGATATGAATATATAAAAGTATTTAAGAATACATTAAACAAGAATATAATTAAAGCATCTATGTATAATTTTGAAAAAAGCCGAATAATGGATGTTTATTTATTTATTTTTTTTAAGAATATTATTAAAGAATATCTAAAAACTGAATTTTATTCTAAAATTCAATGCAGAATTTTTATCGATGATGCATGATAATGCGACACAATATTAATAAATTAAAAAACAAAATAGGTACACAATTTATACGTAATAAATATCTGCACAAAATTATGTCTTACTTCGTGCAGATAGAAATTAAACACCTTTATCTGTGACCTTACAATAAAAAATATTAAAAACATTCAATTGCGAAGATTTCTAAGAATTTTTTCAGTTTTCAATTTTTTAAAAATATCATGATCTCTTTACTGAACATGACATTAATTGCAAAACAACAGGTTTGCATTTTATGTAAAAAATCAAGAATAGACGTCGATTCAGTTTGCCATAACCATCTCTAGCATCTCTCTAACTCTTTTTCAAACGATTACACTCGCGCTTCCTCCGTGTCTCGCGTTCTTGGAAGCAAGGTATGACGTGAACGCCCAGTCATGCCGAATGTCTCGATGCCTTTCTGCGATCGAGCCTTTTAAAGTCGAACCAGTATCCGATGGAGACAACAGCGATCTCGTTGCGCAAAAGCCGCGCGCAAAGCCACGACTTTCACTGGTCGCCGCGCGCCGCGCGGATACACGAGCGTACGCGTGCGCGCTCGCGCGCACGTGCGTGTGCCCTTGCGCGCCGCCGCACACGCGTGCGTGTGCACGAGCGCGCGAGCGCGCGCGCGCGGTTGCGTTCGTCGCGCATCGCTGAACGCACGAAAAGTAGGAGGATAAACGTAACCGGTGGATTAAAGGACCGAGAAGCGAAACGAGAATTACACCGCAGCTTATTCACCGTATATGCGAGTCTGCGCGTCGCAAATCGTCCTTGATTGGTTGCTTTCTGTGAGATACAGGTTTAGAGAATTCGATTTTACTTTTTAAGCAGATGTCTGGCTAGAATATCGAGATAATTAACACTGAAATATGAGAAACTATTGCTCCGATGACGTGAAACTGGGCCATAAAGAATTAAATATCGGATTGGAAACGACAAATGGATGATTAATGTTTGTTTAATCCTTTATTTATTCGAAATACATGAAGAACTAAAATATGGCGATTTTTAACTAGAAAAGATTTTATCGCGTTATCGTGAATGTAGATCTCTCAGAGAATAAGTTATTTCCTATGATTAAATCAAATTTATATCTTACTCGATCTACGCAAGAAAAAAAGATTCGTAACATTGATGCGAGACGAAAAACTAAATATTAAGGCGAAACGAAATGTTACGTAGATGATAGACGTAAAAGTAAAATATATAGTAGCGAAAAATCATTGTCCACGCGAAAAACAAGAGGATGGAATAACCAACGGGTTAAGAAGAAAAGAAAAGAAAAGCGGAGAGAAATATCACAGATTAGTCTGACAAGTGAGTAAATAGCAGTTTCCTTTTTTCAGAACAGCTACGACTTCTTCCTCTCACGGCATAAAAAAGGAATGCCACGCGAAGGTACATTCTGCGATGCATAACAATGCACAATTTCTTGCATGCAGTTTTAACATACTGATATTATATACAGTAAATATAATATTATGGAGATATTCGCGTAAATATGCGCGGAGAAAAACAAAAATGCAGTGACGCGTTGTTATGTTAAAACACGAAAAAGAGAGTTAAAACCGTAACGAGAAAAAAGAGAAAAGATAAAAGAAGATGACGTAAAATGTATAGTAATTTTTTATCAATTCTTGCGTTTTTAGTCGTTGTTATATCATAATCAATTGTAGTAAATTAGGAAATAAATTTTGCGTATACGTAACCACATCTCAAATAATTTTATTTCAATTCATATATTTACCATATGTTGTGTAAAGCTTGTCAAATATATAAAAATTAATTAAAACAAGTTAAAGCAGAGATAAACTTTTCTTACTGATTAAATAAAAAGCACGTAGTGAAAATCGTTATACACTTTTGTAGCAGCTTTCTCGAAAGTACAATTAATACGGTCAGGAAATTGTCGTCCTTCGTAATAAATAGCGTTCTTTATATATCGTCCCGATAATCGATGACGATTAATAAAACAGGCGTAACAAATATTATCATTTAAAACATTTTTCTGCTAAAGAAGTAAAAACATTGAAACCGAGATATTATCTTTGCAATAATAATAAGCCTGTAACGCTTTGTAGGATAAATATAAAAGCTCATTACATTTGCGCCGTTTTCCGAAGGCCAGAAGAACAGATGAAATCGTGGATTATATCGGTCTTCAGAATAATAAATATGTCGACAATAAGACAAATATAACAGGTTATCCCTTGAAAGTTGTCTCTTGTAAGGAGTAAAAACTGGGATCAGAACATTACTCTATTATCGATTCTTGTACGCACGGCCGCCACGTACGATCGCGCGCCGCGCCGCGCCGTGTCTCGCGCCTTGTCGTGCGTCAAAGAAACGGATATACAAACGGGATCAGATAGGAGAAAAGAAAACCGAAATATCAGAGTGCAGGGACAGCTGTGGACTGCGCTCTCGCTGGTAGCCGCGGATTATAGCAATCACACTTTTGCTATTGCGAAAGTGTGTTCTAGCTCGAAGTGAATGGTGGCAAAGCTGCTGCGTCAGGGACGTAATGTGTATGTGTAGAAAGAAAATAGATCACATTTTCGCGATCGCCGGTTACGAGCCGAACGAGCTGTTGCTAGAAATCGAGCAGATTTCGAGCGAAAGATCTTGATATCTAACCATATTTTCGACTGACTGACGTATTTCAAACAAAAGTAACGCACAAAACTCAATTATCTTTATTATTTTGGTTAATTGAAGGTATTTATTATAGAATATATGCAGAAATATGATGAAAAAATTTTATAATTTTTATAATATAATAAATGTACTCTAGCCCATTAGCCCATTTTAATTGGATGTAATTGAAACAAAGGAACTTAATAATTGACAGACATCAATAACATTATTCTCATTCCCTCCCATGTTGATATGTAAATCTTGAAATGAAAGACATGCGTGTAAAATTATTTCTACCGCAAAAAAGTGATTATTCGTACTTGTGCATCTACAAATAGGTCGCTGCATAGCAAAAACGAAAAACAACGCACGACAGACATATAATTGATATAATAATATGTAATAGTGTATTTCAAGCATGCGATTAACGCAAGTCTAACGCAGTATCTTGCTGTTTCCGTCGGACGACAACCGAAGGGAACGTTAGCTGGGAATTATGAAATATAAGTCGTTGATAAGTTTCGCGTAATGGTCGCCAAAAGGAAAAATATTTATTACCACGAGCGTAACGTGCATGGTGGCCATTTTCCGTGCAATTTTTTAAATTCATATATTAATGATATGCCATTACAATCTTTTACGATGCTTACACGCAGAAAGTCCGCTATTACATGCGAATCGCAATGGTCGCACGCGCCTCCGTCCGCTTAATATTTTCATTGCAAATACTTTACCCACGAACATCTATATTATACGTCATGGGAATCTGCCTATCGAGCTTACGGATCTCACGGTGGCAAAGTTGTACCCTTGTCGAGTCAATTATCCACGATTGCGTTTTACCGTGATTTCTATATAATCTGCATTTAACGATATTAAATCCAACCCTTCATACATACATCAATAATTGTTATATCTCATATACCCTTGCTCTGAAATAATATTTATTTCAATAGAAGTATGTGTGTGCGAGAATTAATAGATATAAGTTATATCCTGTCGTCGGCTTGACAATAAACGCAACTGTGTAGAAAAATTAAGACATTAATAAACTTAACGTAATTATGGGCCACTATCGACATTTTCATAAAGTAGATTCCAAACTGTATGATTATTTCCGTATGTTTGAAGGAGCCATTTCGACATTGATTATTAATTTTGTAATTTAGAACTTCAAAGATAATGAAGAGCAATTTTCTACTAACTCCACCTCTCGAATCTTATAGCTTAAATAAATATCATAAATTTGAGTAACGCAAATTAGCAGCAATTTAACTTAATTTCTCTTGTTTGTCTAGCTAGAGTGGTACCAGAAAAAGAGATATAAGAAAAATCAGTAAGGGTTTTCTAATTTTATACAATGTAATCTGTAAAAAGATACACATATATGTAAATATCACGATTAAATGTAATAGCCACACACATTTTGTCCTTCGTGTATTATTAATAAATCTACAAAATCTCAACATATTTCAATACTACTTGAGTCTCTGATAAAAAAAAGAAAATCGTTTACAAATACAATATTGTGAAAAGATAACAAAAATCTGTACAGTATCGGTATGATATTTTATTAAAATTAATCTGAATGTATAAAGAAATTCCACGTTTTATACTGCAAAGAGAAAAAGAGATAGAGAGGAAGGGAGATTCTTCTAAATATAGCAAAATTGGGAGGAAGAGTGCATTTTAATTCTTTTTTAATTATTACGAATCAAGTTTTGTCTTTCTCTCTCTTTCTCTCTTCAAATTCAAGATCGAGTTACTTGATTATTTCGCCGATTTTCCAGCGCGATTTTCCCCGGCGAGGAACGCGCCAGTACATCTGCACCTATGCGAGGCGCGTAAGCGGCAGTGAAATAAAGCGACCGTGCCCCGTACCAGTGACGTCATCCTCGCCGGATCCAAGATGGCGATCGCGTGTTCGCCAGGCGAAATCGACAGCGGGCAGCGGCGGCGACGGCGGCAGCAGGACCGGTTTTCGAGGAGGCGGTACCACCGCCGCCGCCGCCGTTGCTGCCGCGGCCGCAACCGCATCGATATACACGCCGCGTTGGCCGCAGCGTGCAATTTCGTCGTTTTGCCGGGCCGAAAAGCCGAAGCTATGAAACCGCGCACGTCGTCGGCTACCCTGCCTACGCGACCTGCTACAAAGCGCCCATTAACAATCACATAGCACCCTTCAATTTATACGAAGTTGTCCGGAGTGTCTCGTATTTTTCTTCATATACCAGTTTCTTTTGATCATTATCTGTCAATCTTGGGCATATTTATGATAATTGATCATTAAAAGGCACTTTAATTTTTAAATTATAAGTCAAGTAGCTAAAATATAGCTTTTTTTTACAAAAAAAGAAAGAAGTTTTAAGAATATCTGTCTGATAATGCTTTAGATGTACACTGTTCTTAAACACTGTTTTTAAACTTTAAATTCAAGTTAAAATTACGTTAAAGTAAAGTTGAATTGAGATTAAAACAAATAATAAAATTTATCTATCAAATAATGAGATTTAATCTTGCGGTTCTGAAGATTAACATTCGTAATGCTTAATTCACTGAGAAAAGTTTCTAAATTTTGCATTGTTTACAACTCATAAAAACTATCAGTAAATGAAATTTTGGCTCAGAAAGGATTTAACACGAAACGATCTAAAAATCCATATATATAAAAAGAAATGTCAGATATTTTTTATGGAATCTTTAGCGATTGTAAAATAGGAGAAAATAGCGACGTGGCCGTTGCACTGAAATCCCGCTATTGTGAAGGAAAGGTAAAACGCGATCGCACTTGGTGCCCCATCGACGGCAACAAAAACGATCCCCACGTGTCGACCTACACGCTCATGGACGCGATTTACGGTGCGATTACCGTAAATTTCGCGCTCCGCGTGAATCGGCGCGGCGGCGAATCGACCGCGATATAGACGAGTATAGCGAGGAAGCTGGAATTTCGAATAGAGCGAGCGCTAAACGCGTTTCCTCCGCCGGGGATGGATCATCGCGTGAGCGTATCGCTCTGCCGCGATTAGCGCCTCTCTCTCTCTCTCTCTCTCTCTCTCTCTCTCTCTCTCTCTCTCTCTCTCTCTTTCTCTCCCCGGCGCCGTAGTAAAATTTTCTCGAGCGACTAATTCGAAAATCGATACGGCGCCGCGGGTGAGCCGCACGGCGTTCCCTCGGATATGCGTGGCCGTGCGTATCCTGTTCCGCGTATATAGATGCCGAGACACGCGCCCGTCGCGTACTTACGTCGCGCACCTCTCGCGCGGTAGCGGATGCCAGTGGCGTAGCGCGGCGTTTTCCAAGCTTTTTTTTCCTCAGACTCTCTCGATACGTCCGTCTCGGATGTCTCAATGAGAACTTGCACGATTTTAGCAAAATAACGACAAATTAATGTAATATTATATATTTAATTTTATTTTATATTTATTTAATATATTTTTTATTCTCTCAAATATCACCCGTAAGCTCTAAATAATATGGCAGTAATGGTTTTAAAAAATCCAATTAAGAAAATATCGGGGTTTGTGGAGCAAAACAAGAGATGTCAATCGTTAGAAACTATCGTTAGAGATACCCGTCAAAAACATTTTTCACTGTCTTCTTTCGGATACCGTATTCAGACACGATGATCGTCGAATCTTTTCACTTGGCGTCGTTTATACTTTCGAACGTCTATCGAATCCGTTTGCTTTTCTATGGATCCCGCTTGGATCATCGCGGTCTTTTGAACGACATCGATGCTCGATTCATCCATCACCGATGAATATACGAAGCGTTGCGCGAGGCATACGACGTGTATAGACTGCACATTTGAAAGTGCAAACGTTGATTATCAACCCATTGATCGATTACTATTACTGACGGGGCGCCGCCAATCAAATGGAACTCAGCGGACAGCGAGAATTCGTTAAAAACACCTATCGCGCATCGATCGAATGCTCCGCGATCTACGTCCTCTTTAAAATCCCCAGCCAGTGTCTACTTGCAGTTTTCTATCGTAGTTTATTATAATTTACATCGATATCTATTTACCGATATCGCTTTACTGGCTTATCTGCCAGCTATTCTAATACCGCTCACGTTGCGTCTATCAAGTGACTCATTTCCCCGAAATATATCGTTTTTATTTCTGCACGCTTGTCTTCGCGTGGGCAAGATAGATTTGTGTTTTCTATCTTCTAGAATTTATCCTCGAAGTTAAACTTGAACTGTCGAGCTGATGGATACACGATATCTTGTAAGATTAAAGTTTATGTCGCAGATGAGAGTGTCAGGGTCAAGATTCACATTGTGAATCTTGAGAATTTAGACGAACGTATTAAAATAATACAGATTACTTGCCGTTTATAAACTGGATAGAGGTACGCGTGAATTCGGTAGCGCTCGGGGCCCGCAACACTACGTTTCTCTCGATCGAAACCTTGAGATCAAAGGAACGAACATCTCGCATCCGAGTCCGTTACGGCAGTATCTGGCGAAAGGTCGATACACTTGCTACGAGTATTCGATATCCCCCGCAAGGATAAAGGGAAAGGAATGCGAGACATCCATTATGTATCTTGTATCTTCGAAATCAAACTAATTTTTTTTTAATCGCTTTCTGAATTTCGTACTTCGTATACGCGCATTCCAATTAACACTGCGTGAACATTTGTATTTTTGGAGCACTCGCCCGGACACCCTGGGACTTTTAAGTAAAGGGTTCTTAAGAGCGTTTCTGTGTTACAAAAAATCGATAAAGGTTTCAAAAAGTGATTTCTATACTTACGTAGACCGAAACTGTTGCAATATTTTTTCTTTAAGTGTTGAAACGTCAGGAGAAAATTGTAAAATACGAAAAATCGAGTGTGCCTTAAAAGGCCCACGGTGTCCGCGCAGTGTTAAATAAAAACGCGAATTACGTAAAATATCGTCGAGTCGCGACGCGCGCGCGCTCTTGCAAGAAATCAAAACGCCTCAGGTTGGCATCTTCTACACTTGCGTTCCGCGTTAATTAGCGTGTCCCTTAATTGACGACGAGTATTGTTCTCGGCGCGGGGTTACCCGAAATCGACAAGACGGGGGAGACTTTTCAGTCGGACTGCCGTTCGCTTTCGTACTCCTACAACGTCGGCAGGCGCGAAGGTCAACGAGTTTTCTACGCGAGCGGGAAACGCCTATAGCGTGCGGGGCACCGACGCGCGCTCGCTCGCTCGCGTGCGCGAGCGGAGCACAGAGGTTACTCCGCTCACAAAATTGCTACTGGGGGCTGCCCTACGGCTCTCTTCCCCATCCGGAATTAATGAGCGCGGAATTTTCTTTCGCGCTGACAATCGACGACCTCGTCGAAATTCTCCGCGACGAGTCGCGAATCACGCACCGTGTCGGAAACTCTCGCTCGACCTCGATTCGTCCGTTGTCAGCGTTGAGATCACCGCTCTCGGCGCGTGGACTAGGCGAACGCTAAGAGCGAGCGCGAGACCAAGCACCTTTCCTGTCGTAAAACTATAATCAGCGAGGCGGCTACGCCATCAGAGTTTGCGAAGAATCCCATAGATCGAATCGCGGAAACGAAATCGATCGAGTTTGTTTCTGTCGAGGAATTCCTCGCTCTCTTTCTCCGAACCTCGACCACGGTTCTCCAAGTCGGAGCGTACGGAGTTTACCGGTCACTGCTGGAGGAAGCTCGCGAGATCGGAGCGTCGCAGGATATCAAATTCGTATCTCGAAAAACCATATAATACTTCTCGCCAGTTGTTTCCGCGACGTTTGCATCCGACGATGGACCTCCGGAATCGCGATTCGTCCGGCGCGTGCCCGGGGGTACCGAGCATTTTATCCGCGGGGGAACGAAAAATAACACGCGGATTCTCCTACCTCGTGGGCGTTATCGCCGTGTTGCGTGCGTGCGGGGCCTGTGCGGTCCCCGCTTCCGAGGGGGAGGGGGCTCTCGGGGGAGCTGTGGCGTACGGGCGATGTACGCTCCTGCCGGGATCTCCGCGCGCAAGCAGGTAAATATCGTCTAAGCGCGATCGCGCGGCCACGACTGAGTCCGTTCTCCTGAGAGAGCGTTTCACCTGCGACGACGGAGCCCCCCTTCGGCGGCCTCGGTGCGACGCGCGAACTAAACCCGCCGCGCCGCCACCTCTTCCTCTGCTCCCACTCGCGATCGCGTCGCGTCGCTTCGCGTCGCTTTGCGTCGCTTTGCGTCGCCTTGCGTCGCGCACCGCGGTCTTTGTACAAGCGCGAGTCCTTTTACCTGCGAGAGTTACCACGTTCTGTTCGCCACCTATTCGGCCATCCGCCCACCTAGTCGCGCGGGGTCTGTACCCTGTACCCCTCGGGATCGCCGACCGGCAGCATCCGGGTGATGCGCCCCCCTCCCTTTGACAAATCGTGGGAGGCGGAATGTCTTTTTTTTTTTCTACGGTCGGCAAGACGGAACGGGTTGCGGACAGGTGTGATGATAGGGCACGGGCAACCGACGGGACGACCCTTCCCTTTTCTAATCCTCGCGATTGATCTTCGTAATTTAGCTTTTCTCTTTTTTAAAGGGTCATTCCTTTCATGAGGTAAATCATAGACGATTAATTTTCGTATCGCTATCCGTTGATTTATATTATAGTTTGTAAACTAATGTACGTGATTGAATTCGGAGTATTTTGATATCTTTTATGACATTTATGAAACACGGGTGTTTCTCTCCTGCATTTATGGCAAAGAAGCGAAGTAGGCTATTTATTTAATGCCGCACAGAAAAAAAAGAATATTCTTGATTTGAAAATATCTTTAGTTTTAACGTTGGAAAAGTTGGAAATCTTGAAATAAGATTATATTACGTTAAACGAAGAAAATTTTCTTGAATGAAGTCATTATATAGTTTAACCAAGAAAAAGAATGTTGAAATAAAAAGTTGAAATTCTTATAAGAAGATGTAGATTGTTTCGTATATACGCAAGATTACTATAATCTTCTTATAAGAATTTCAACATTTTATTTCAACATTCTTTTTCTTGGTTGAACTATATAATGACTTCATTCAAGAAAATTTTTTTCGTTTAACGCAATATAATCTCATTTCAAGATTATATATTCTTGCGTATATATGAGTATAAACAGTGTTGATTTAACACTTCTTTTTTTTCTGTGCGTCCTTCACACAGTTTCATAGTTCATACAGAATACAGATCGATCATCGATCGTACGTGGATCGTGCTCCTTGAAGCCGATCCCGGATCTCGGCCGAATCTTACAATCAGTTCCGGACGGGACGATCTTGCAAAGCACGGACGGGTGTCGCGCGACAAAAGCGATAGGCATATTTAACGAGTATTTTTGACAACCTGCGGCTTCCCGACTTGACGTCCGTTATTCCGGTGAAAGGTGAATTTGCCATGCCCCCCGGCGACGTACGTGCGGGACACGAGTTGGTCTCCCAACTTCCAGCGAGCCCAGGAACCGCTATTCGTTTTCGCTATTCGTGGCGATTATTCCGCCGCGGAGACCAGCGCGCGGTTCCCTTCCCATTTCATTCCGTTCGCGACGGCTCCAGTCGAGGCCGGCCTAGCTGCGCCGCGCCGTTGTCGTCGTCGTCTCTGAAGGACGCGGAACGCTCTTTCGCAACTCACGCGAACGCCCCGGCGCCGTTCGAGAATTCGTACCCCGGCACGCAGCGCTCTCGAGCTCGAGAGACATTCGGCCCGCGTAACTCCCTGCCCCGCATGGAGATCTTTTCCCGGTTATCCTCACGGGAGCTGTGCCTCGCGTGTTCGCGCTATTGACATTAAAGAGCCATTTATAAAGATGTAAAATGCACGACGTCACGTTCTTACTTTAATCACGCCACGTCAATTTCGTATTCTTTCCATCATCAGTTGCGACAATTTGAACGATTCAGCTGATTTAACGTTACCAATTTAGCTAAATGCAAAATATCATTTTTTGAGGTTTAATAAGAGAATAAAAGTATGGATGAATTCTAAAAAGCTCGCGGCGCGTGACATTGTAAATAGTGTTTATTTGATATTGTTCTTTTATCTTCCATGACGATTCCTAATAAGAAATAAACATCGTTATTCTCAGAAATATGGTACAGCGTAAGTTTAAAAGCCCACGGGCTAAAAACAATTCACAAGCCGCGATCTCCGATTACGTATCCTTCTACCTTTTATTTCAAGCACCATGTCAGTTTGACTGCGAAAGACTGTCTTCGTCGTTTGTATGTATATGTGTGTGATCGCTCCTTTCCCCTTTGATCATTTTCGTTCTCGTTTCTCAATCGTTTATACCGAAAAGGCACGGCGGAACCGCGGATCCGTCGGCCATCCGGGAGAGGCGAAAGACAGATGGCGGCCGGCGATCTCGCGATGTCGGGTGATAAGAGACCGCGATGATCCGCGGTGGAGAGAAGAGCGAAAAGGAGAGAAGGGAAAGAGAGGAAGAAGGAGAGAACGCGGGGGCGTGGGCGCCCAAGGCCTTCTGCTCGCCATTTACGGCCCGGCCGTATAGCCGGACACGGAAGATTCGCGGGGTAAGGGAAAGAACGACGAGATGCCCCGACGAGAACCCCGCGATGGAGCGAGGACAACGGGTGGTGGCGCGGGGGCGAGGTGAGAGAACGAGAAAGATCAAAGGGGGCAAGAGAGAAATGAATATACCACCGTCAGGCCATTTTGGTCGCGCCGCAAACTGGAAAGACCACTCGAAACTCCGTCAGCGAAACGCGTCCGCGCTATTGGCGGAGAATGAGTTCCGATATCGTTTTGCTCCGGTCGGCGCGGGACTCATTCGTCGAGATCGCGGGTTTTGTCCGACGAGTTCCTCCAACCTTCTGGAGTTTCTCTCGCGATATAGAACTTGGCGAGTTGACGCGAGAGGACGATTTTCTTTTTCGTCAATTTCGCGCGATTCAGCTGATCGGTTCGGCTATGAAACACTCGCTCAAAGAGAGAAATGGATGAAGTATTACCGCGTTCGTAATCCTACGAGATTATCAGTAACCGAATTTAATAATCGACTGCAAAGAACGATTAATTTGCGCTGCACACATTTAGACTTGCGCGCATTAATTATAATACGCGGAACATTATTGCGCTACAATACATAGCAAAGCGAATGCAGTTTATTCGCGCCGCGATAATGGTAGTTAGAATGTTTGTAAAAGCGTGTCTTCTATACATAGTGGTTAATAAATCGCTTTCACTTCTTGATTTGAAAATCGCACGCATTGTTTCGATTTCTAACTTACAATTACGGATTAACTCACGTGCAGCAGCTGTATGAAGGGATTTTCAATTTATACGTCACATCTTAATCGGTTCTCCCGGTGAGTGTCAAACAAGTATTAACTTTCTGGACTATTTCGATAAAGAGTACGTCACTCTTCCTCGAGTTAGTTAATCTACGTGTCGCATCGCGTATGCTAAAGCGCGACGCGGGGTTTAATATAGTCCAAGCCGCTGGCAACTCCGCGTACGGCAACGAAGATTGTAAATTCTGTCCAACGCGTGTGTGCTGCGGACCGACGTATCATCTAGGATACGCACGATCATCCTTGCATAACGATTATGCGGCATGACTCGCCTGTCGCAGTCCCTTTAAAAAGGCGTTCTCTCCCGACGAGAACGGGCGCGTCGTTGCCGCGAAACGTCGCGGTCGCGACGCGATACGTGTGGGCGTCGAGAGACCGAGAGAGATCGCGAGAGCGCGGCGAGTAATGCGCGATCGCTAAATTACTAATTTTTTTTCTTCCCGTCGCAATTCGTCGGCCGCTTTCGAATCCCACGAGAAATCCCGTAAAGCGACTTTCACGCTCCGCCACGACGAGCGAAACGCGACACCTATATGCGCGGCGTTTCCCGCGTGCATCGCCGGCGTGTACTTATACCGTGACGAATGCACGCGGGGTCGTTCGTCGGATTTCTGTTTGCGCACCGCTGCCTTTTTTTCCCCTCCTGCAATGTCGATTTACTTTTACCGCATCACTTGCCGCTAACGCAAGTTACGTCGTCGCGTTATGTCGTGTCGCTTAAAAACCCGAATCGCGCAATGACCCTTCACTTTCACGCACACGACGTCCTTGGACCAATTAAGAGAGATTCGAAATTCACTTGACAGGAAGAGAAAAATACATACCTAAGAAACGCAATTTGCATAGCGCGCTTATTTCTTCTTGCTATATTAATGATATAATTAGATCTGACATAACTGAAGTCTCGCGGAAACAAAATCGATCGAATAAAGAATAAGCATATTCTCAGGTTTATGTGGTTTCTTATTTTCCAATTCAATTATCTCACTAAACTTTTTTAAATTTCTATTAGTATAATAATATTAGCAATATGTTATTAAAAAAAAAAAAAAAAAAAGCATTAAAAGTGGAGTAACTTTCAAAAACACGCAAAAATGTGCTAGGAGTTGCCGAAGCGTTTCGAACTTCGAGAGCGATGTCGAAAGAAAGCACGAGCGAGGTGTTCTTCAGGTTCTAATTTTTGACGAAAGTCCACTTTGTGTCCGGACTTATCGCCTGGTATCGCCCGCGGCTGGGCAGTTTCGCGATGTCCGGGGCGAACTCTTCGGCAGAGGAGGGCAACGGACCGGTTGGTCCTCTCTCGCCGTCGCATTCCCGAATATGGCAACGCGCATCTCCCAAAGTCCTGCGGGCTCGACGCGCAACGCGCTCGAATATATTCCAAGTCGTTCCGAAATCGTTATCCCGCGCGCGTGTCTTGTACTCGAACGCGGTTTTACCGTAAGTCTAAACGTCATCTGTATTTCGATGAAAATAAGTCATTCGACAAACGAACGTATACCCCCCCTTCCGTTTTCACTTACCTGGAGTAAACTCCTGCATTGAGATAAAAGGCAATCGAGAGACGGTTTTAGCGAATCTTGTGCTAATAATGTCGTAATTATGTTATTGAAGCGTAAAACAAATAGGAAACTAATTGCTGCTTTAGCTAATTGCGCCCGGAAAATAAATTTATATATAGAAATACATAGAAATATTCATAAAAATTTGTATCAAATAATAATGTGTGAATACAAGAAATGACGAAAATAATTTATTATTACAAATATTTATAGTGTTAATATACATCGCATAAAATACTGCATTTAACTATGATTTCTTCCTCGTTGTAATGATAAATATTTTATTAAGAATAATAGTGTGATTAGTGCTTAATAATTGAGAAAATTATGAGAGAAGCCTAGAGAAAAAAATGGAGAAAATAAAATGTTTGAGCATAAGTTGGTAAGCCAAATGAAAAAAGCTTCGTTTCTTCACTTTCAGAAGAAATCTTCGTTTATTGATTAAATGAGAATAATTAACGCTTTTAAGCTGCTCGTAGATGTAATGCACTATTAAAACTATTCATTTAGAGTTTGACATTTATCGTCGACAGAAGTTTTATAAACTGCAAACGTCAGAAGAAATTAAATAACATCATAAACTTATAAAAACGTGATAGCATTTCGGAATCGTTAATCAATATCACAAAATTAACAACTCTTAAAGTTTCAAGGTAAAACGTACCTTTATTTTGGACGCTATCTTCATTTAAATAGAACGAAGACAGATACAGCAAAATCGATCGTACCGATCGGTGGCAGTGTGTCCGTATCAATAGATGAACTCGCGCGATCGATAATAATTACGTAGACGTAGAGTAAGTATAGTGACTAGACTACATATTACATTCTTGCATTAATGGACCGAAGAATCTTTCTTCAAAGATATACAAATCCAAACTTTCCATCAAAAGAGATCGTCGTAACGTTGTCCGATATACGGCTACACAATCTTTAAGTAATTAAATTCCCTCCTCCTTCATCTCCCTTATCTAGTACTTATATTTGCGAAACACGGCACGATCAAAGTGTTAAAATAGTTCGAAACAATTATACGTTCACTTAGCATCCCGGACGCTCTCTACAACTTAGAGCTAACTTACCAAGACCCGATCGAGTATATCGGCACATGGGGATTTTCTTTACTCCTCTTTCGCGTGACAATAAGGAAAAAAAACCGATAGGACCAGCTGTCATTATAGAATATAATTCATAGAAAACTTACAATTTTATTTTCGCGAAAAACTCACGTTGTTTCTCAATTTCTCAGTTATTGATTTTAAAAACATTCTAATGTGGCAATGTGGAAAAATAATAGGACCAGCTGTCATCTAAGAATGTAAGCTCATAATTTTCCACGAGAAACTCGTTGTTTTTCGATTCTTCAGTCGCTGGTCCTAAAGGCGGATTCAAAGTTAGCTACGCAAAAACAAGATACCCCGTGGGACGATACATTCGATGTCTGGCGTTCTTTCGCGATCCTGTCTTTTGGCGACGCGGGACCAATATACGAAGGCACGAAGTATCTCTCTGGTCGGCGTCACCCTCGACGATCGGCCAGTGCGATATACGTTCGATGACCCGCACCGCCGTTTCCGAAGTGTCTTTTAACGAGTGTCGCTATCTAGGGACGATGTATCTTCTGCCGAATGCAGCAACGCCAGCGATATAGTTTTGGTCCTCTCCATCGCTGCCGCGCGTCTCGTGTCTTTTCGTTCGCAGGCCACCGCCGCGGCTGAATCTGCCCGACTGATGCGACCGAGGACTGGAACCGATATGTAATTTCGACAAGTTCAGTTCCTCCGTGCTACAGGACGCGGCCGAATGCACCTTTTGCATCAACCGCCGCGCTTAGACGTCGTCTAGAAGTAGAGGAGAAAGTGGAAACGTGAGATAAGATGGAGAAACATAATACAAGAGACGGGGGAGATCACGGGGTGATCTCTTCCCTCTTTTCAGAAAAATACAAAACTTGGATGCGTGCACGATATCGTTTGTACAGTTTGTGTTCATACCGGACTCTGGAATGCGCGTAAATCTTAAAACATATAACGAATGTAACGCGTAAAACTAAACGCTCAATTTCATGGAGTCAAAAGGCACACAATTGGCATCCCTATACTGTCTTCTCTAAATTCTAAATATTCTCGCTTGTGTCTGCAGCATCGAGATCGCTGAACTCGCCGAAACTATGTCGGTTTCCGATTGTTGAGGATGACTAGCGAAAGCGCGTGTCTCTCTCTCTTTCTCTCTGTCTCTTTCTCATTGCAAATTGTTATCTCCGCGGGCGCGTCTACGGCATCCAGCTATCGCTGTCGCATCGCCTCGAGTTCGACGAGCAACAATCGGCGGAAGGGAAAAACGCGTCTCTTCGCGAGACCGGGCCCGCGGATCCCCGTGGAAGACCCGTCGGTTCGTCTTCTCAGGCTCCGGCTGCGATCGCAGGTCCCGCGTCGTCCCCGGACGCGTCGGCGACCGCGCGATGCGGATGGTCGAGGGCAGGACTGCGGCAGCGGCAGCGGCGGCGAATCGAACGTGCCGACCCTCCGAGGCAACCTACAACAATAATCGTCCGACTCATGGCGCGCATGAAGCGATTGGGTAGATTGTATCGGACACGCTCAATTGATCTATGGACATCGCGCCGGGACACGCGTCTCCGGGCTGCTTACGTTATGGCAGGTGAAATCGTGAGCGCGCACGTGCCCGACGCGCATCGTTTTCTTATACGAGGCGGCTCGCGTAGATCGTCCGAGATACTTGCCGTTACGTTGCTAAACAATACTGATGGCGCGCTTTCGAAGCGAAATCACTTTGGACTGGAACTCATACCGCGTTTCGGAATGGAAATATCAATGATATTTAAAAAGTATATAAGCTGCGATATTTTTCAGAATTCTCTTGGAATCGTTTCATAAATTTGGAATCATTCTGTGAATTAAAATAATAATTCACGAACCATATGCATAACTCGTTAGAAATAATCGGTATTACTTCGTATTAATACACGTTTCCTTCCAAATCCAAATCCTTCAATCCGTGCTTATTCGGAGAATGCGTATATTATTGGATAGAATATGTATTGAAGTTGAATAAATTTGAATAAAGTTGAATAAAATTTTATAACCAAGCGCAACGGCGATTGTGAAACACACATTCTATTTCTTTAACTCTGTAAAAAATCACGTGCTTATTTTTTTGCATACTGACAAAAATATCGCACTTGTACTTTCTGTATAAAATTAACATTTTTGTGAGGACGATACCGCGGTCATGCCGTTTCGCGATTCAGATAATGCCGGTAATAGAAGCAAATCCGCCTAACACGACGATACGAGCGCTATCCGCGAGCACGTATAAGTAATATCACGTAGGCAGATGTGTACGCCGACGATCGCTCAAGAATTCAATACGTTTCTAAATGCCAGTGTCATAAAGAGCAAGTTGTTCAACCGGACACCTACGCGAGCGCGAACGAGAACAAGGGAAGACGCTCACCTCGATCAGGCTTCTTGAAGCTCGCCCTTCACTCCCGGTACGCCGTGGTGATGCCTCGGGGCGAGCTTGTTCGCCAATTCGTGCATCACATCTCGGTATATCACGGTGTCCAAATTCTCACCCAGCATGTAGAGGAGAAACCAATCGCCGACCTTGCTGCGACGCACTATGGTCTCCACGGCGTCCCTCCGTACCAAACGAAACCTCATTCGCAACAGGTAGACCCTCGTGCGCGGCGAAAATATTATTAGGATCTGCGGGGCAAATAGCAAATTACGTTGCAAGAAAAAAAAGAGTTAACTGCATTGTTACGTTAATTATTATGGATTACAATTTTGTAATCGGAAGATGTAACAAAAGTACGAATATTATTTTATCATCCAGACGATAATAGACTTAAAAATTGAGAAGTTCAAGTGGCATGCTTAAATAAAAAGTATCGATTGCGAGACAAATTGTATTTTTCGCAGATATTATTTGTAAGATACAAAATACCGAAGGTATTTTTTTCCCCGAGATTACTGACCCTATATAAAACCGTAAAGAAACTGAGCACGCCGAGGAAAAGGAACCAGAACCACAGAAAGACATAGATCTTCTCGTTCACGACGTTCAGAGGCAGTATGCAGACGGCGTCGTGTCTCTCGACCTCTCCGCTGACGCCGTACTTGTAGAAGGTGCACTTGGTCATTCGTGGAAAGACGTAAATCATTGGGTCCACTCGGTCCTCCTGATCGGATTCGAGGAATCTGAGCACGTCGATGCCAAAGGTCAAAAAGGCGCCGTCGAAGAAGCGGTTCATCAGAAACATCTGACCTGCGACAATGTGCTCGTTGCTTTACAATTTTCCGTTACCCCCGTCTGTCTTTATTTCGAAGGAACTTCGACAGTCGCTTATAAAAACTATCCATAATATGTTTTAGCTTGAAAATATTAAATCATGATATTGAGATAATAATATCGAATTATAACTTCGCATTTAATCAAATTATATGATATATATTAGATATACATATATTTTTATATAGCTTTCATAGTTGATTGATTCATACGTGTGAACGATTATATTCTCATACACGTTTACGTTGATAATCATATCACATTGCAATTGGAACGCGATAGACATCGAATAAAATTGACGAGCTATCTCATAGCAAATCGGGTAGTCGAGTTCGCAAGCGGTTGGCCAGCTGTATCGCTGCCAACTTGTACCGTGAATCATTCATTCATTCGCCGCTCATTATACGGCATTCATTTTTCTTATAACGCGCGTTTGTAAAATTAACGCGGACGAGCTAGTCTAGAAATAGCTCGTTGAATTCCATTATCCTTTCTATGAAAATGATTGCATTGTTGCGCGTTGCACAATCTTGAAAATTTGTTAACGTAGTTAAAATGCTTCGCGTTCATAAAGAAATTTAATTTTTGTGTCGTTTAGGTGTATATATAAATGCTTGCACGAATTTCGAGATTACTTAATCAAGACTGACATAAACATAAATATTTCTTGACGCTTTAAAGATATTTGACGCTCGGCAGATATTTAATTGTTTAATTTTTTATCACGGCGTCTTTATCTGCTCTCTTGACATTATCGACGAAACAAGGTAAAAAATATAAAATAATGGAATATATATTTTTTAAACATTTATTTAATGTATGTATACCTATAGTAACGTAACGTAAAATAACAACAAGAATTCTACTTCTTAATCTCATCCGCGCGGGCATATGCATCTTGAAAGCAGCGAAAGTGAAACGCTTTTAAATACCATTATTCTTAACCGCATAACTGGTTTATGTTTATCGATCGTAAACGGAAGATACGCGGTGACGTTCGCTGCCTAACGGGTCCGCAAATTCCGGAATTCGCTCGTGTTACGACATCACGACGGGAACGTACTCCTTGTTGATCGAGGAGCTCAAACATTGACTCGACGCGGACCGAAAAAAAAGGAGGAGGGTGGGCTACTCACCGACCACATTCAGCAGCGCGAGGACCTCGCATAGGTAGTACCTGTAAGCCCACCAATTGTGAAAGCGAAGGTTCTCCCAGAGGTAGTCGAGCAGCATTTTCTTCTTTTGCTTTTTCTCCACCTCGGAGCAGAGCCCGATGTCGAGATCCATCATAAGGGCATGAATCTTGCCACCCTCCCAGCCCTTCCAGAGCCAGCGCGGGGTATAAAAGAGGATCGCCTGCGAGCAAAGTGCCGAGTGAATAAATACGCCGACGAATCGGCCAATCGGCTGATATATTACGGGGAGTTCTGTGGGAGGCGGATCTCTACTTACGTACCAGTGCATAACCGACCGCGATAGCACGCGAAGGGAGTTATCATTATTGTATCTCGTGCCCGATAATTGCTGATTAAAACAATGCACGGGGGCCGCTCGCACGTATGCGAATGAAATCCTATTTTATGAATTTTTGGCCGTTAAGTCTGTTGGTCGCACCTCCTTTCGAAAGTATATGTCGCAAGCTTAATTATTTCATATTGTTATTGCTGTTTATCACGATTAGGCATCTGGGTGTTGTACGAAATTACATACCGGCCATTACTCATAATGTAATTGCGCTGTAACGAATTAACGGCAAAATTTAATTTGCAATTAACTAACTTATTAGTTACGTGTTATTTCACTGGACTTTTAACAGCCTGACACTCTTTTTTTTCATAACTCGGTTATAAATTAAGAACTAACGCTTAACATACGATAACATTTAACATAGATCACGCAACATATTACTGTCGGAAGATTCCATCGTCAAGTTTTATCGCACGCGATCTTTATCGCGATATTTTATTAACTTCCTGTAATATTTTTATTTGATAATATCTCAGAATACATGGCAGATTAATAGTCATGCCTGGAGGGGTAATCCGAGCTAATTGAATCGAGGCAATCTTATCTCACATTAGAAATTTCCGAAGCGATGTCAATGCACTTATCGAGACCACGATGTGGGAGTAAACCCTTTCTCACGGTATATAAAGCTTTCTGGCTTATCGCCAGGGGCCTCGGGTCGTGCTTGCCGTAGTACGCGATCGAATATAGATACGTATACGCTCGTCGCGCGTTACCCCCTTACAACGTGTTGGCGAGTGTTCAGAAAATTCGAGCTAAATTGCAATTTACGGAAAGCTCGGATGATTGTTAATGAAAGTACGTGCTTAAGACGTGCGTCGGAACTTTAATGGGTTTCCCAAAACGTACTTTCCGACGAGCCACATTGTTTCTGAGAAGCGCAGAAACGACTTATTATTTTGGCTTGGAGACAAATGACGGTGCAAAATGACGGTATAATTTTGTTGCAGAGAATACTAAGCGTTCCCCCTGTATAATAATTGCGTAATATTGTGCAAATTCTATGTATATAAAATCTGTTATAAAGTCTATATAAAGTACAATTCAGTAAACCGAAGTAAAATTATATAATATAAACGATAATTTATTTACGACAACTTTTAAAATAATAAGCTTTTTAAAAAGTACTTTAATACCTGCATTAGTACCTATACCTATAAGCCGAAAAAGTCACGGCAATAAATGGCAGGAAGTTAAACTTCTCTCTTATAAAGTTTTGCAAAAATAAATTATATGTATTATATAAAAATGTAATGAATGTTATATAACTCGTTCGATAACCTTAATGTACGATGATTTACGCATCGGCGACAGGATTTTTCAGAATGGGTGGTCTGACCTCGCTCTTGACGAGATTACGAAGAAACATAAAATAAACGCGCATGTCAGACCGATTGTACGATTCGCAGCTTTTAGTATTATCGCGGGAGAACGCCTGCGTTGTAAAGAGAAAAGGAAAATGCGTGACCGAAAATAGATCTGTGTGCTTCTCTTCTTCTCTCTTCCCTTGCTCCAGCTAGGATCGAACTGCGACCACATTTGCTGCCCCGCTGGAAGGACATTTATATCTCGAATCCCTTTCAATGTTCAAACTTGTAGATTTGCATAAATTCCTTTAGATATGCAAATAGGCTCAAACACATCGATGATTACGCATTTGCTGTTTGCTCTTTTTATACAATAATACAAAATAAAATAAAATGAAAGTAACGTCGTAATTAATTCTCCGTAGACTTTCAATAAATCATATAATGCTCATATATTTAAGAAAAACAAACAAATTGTATCTGAGCTTGAGAATTCTATAAGATATTATTCTGTAAGATATATTTTTAGTTGTAATAGAACTTTTGCAGAGGGATGAAAAGGTCGTTATAAGGATATTTTTCTTATACAATGGAAGTCTAATAACCATAATTCAAAATTAGACGTGTAATAAGACGAATGGAACGAATTTATGTACGAATATATACTTATAACAAAAAATATTTATTTGAGAGAAGGAATCGTGTATATTTCGCCATGATTCCTGGCCGATGCGTAGCATCTATGTGTCACGTTTGCCTCGAATAAATTTATCTAAAACAAGGCTTAAAGCATTCGAGAAGAAAGAAACGAAGAAGGAAGAAGACGGGACAAAGAAGTGTACTTCTTGCTACTTTTAACGTGCGTAAAAATAAGTGTAACGTAAAATATAACTAATTTTTCAAGCTATTAAATATAAATTTATGTATGTAATCAACAGAGAGCGTGTTTTACTAAATTTAATGAAATGTTTTTATTAAAATGCATTGTTATATTGTTTATTTTATAGCTATTATCAAAAATTACTTATTTGAACAAAACAATTTATTTGGAAAACTTTCTATGTACCTAAATTTTGCAGCTTGTTGTCTTGTGAATAAGAATTTCTTTCAAAGTGTTATTAATTTTGGGAGATGTAAAATCTTTATAAGACTGAAAGGCTAGTTTTTTGAAAGCATGCGTATACTACGTCACATTTTCAATTTTATTAAACGTTAATCATGTTAGCGGTGTGCTTTGTCAATTTATTAGCGGTATGTTATGGATGTTTTGTGTCAAACGTTGTTTAGAAAACACATTCAGATACGCAGCAATCAATTGCAAAATAAAAGGCGGATGCGCGATTAATCTAAGAGCGAGAGAGTTGTAGGAACATCGGACGTATAAATAGAGGATAGTGACTCAAGAAAAAGAACGATATTGTACGTGCGCGAAGACGAGTAATGCTTGAGGTATGGGAGGCGGAGGTATGATCAAAGATAGCATCGAAGGTACATATGCATTTTAAAGGCGCAACTATCTGTAACCTGTATTTATGTATTGACGTTATGAACAAGGATTATCAATCATAGATAAACGAATACACGCATTTGCCGATCGTATAGTCGTATACTGCTCATCGATACTGATTCATTCCTGCATTTTCTGAACTGTCTTAATTTAGATATGAACATTTGATCGCTTTCGCATGTTTCGTCATGTAAATAACTTTTCGCTTTTTCATGTATAAAATTAAAGGCGCTCGAAAATTTAAATGTTAATCGATGTCCAAAGAGTCACATAATTTGCAAGAAGGATATTTCACGCATAGGGATAAATAAAAAATGATATTTATTATGAAAATTTCTAATATTCTTTAATCCAGTCGTTGACTGTTAGCATTTACTACAGAGAAAAGTGTAATTACAAAATAAAATTTAATAAAAGATAAGAAAAGAGATGAAAAATAGAGAAGAGGGTATAACGAAAGGTCGACAGAGATGCGAAAGGACGATAAGAGATCATTGCTTCTTACTTGCAGTAGCAAGAGGAAGATAACCCACTGATAGTATTTGTGCTGCTTGATCAGCGGGTGGGGCGCATGGCCGTGCCCTCCCTCGCCCTTGGTGTTTGACACCCCGGGGTAAGGCACGGCTTGACCGATGCTCATGTTGAACGCGCGTACCACGCTGTACGTGGTGTGAAGCCAGCAGAAGGTCTCCAGCACGGCCTTGTCCACGGCCGTAGTGGCTTCGCAGTGTATCGGCGAGCCGGAGATACTTTTACAGGCGAGGGTGAGGCAACCGGCCAGCAGCACCGCCACCGTGGCGCGATAATGCAACCGAAATATCATCGAGTCCTCGGCAATCCTGTGCACCTTGAAGAGCGATCGAATCGAGCCAAACAAATCGATCATTTTGAGCATCAGCGTCATGTTAAACAGATGGGGATCGGGGGAGAGTGACTTTGCTCAAGTCGCTTGGCAATCCCTCTCGCGACGTCTCCGTCCTTTTTGTCCTCTTCGTCGTTTTCTTTCACCAACGAGCTGACTCTATTTTTGCACGGAGTAGTCTCGATCCCATTGGAAGTCCTTTGAACAAACTGCACGATGTTGAATCGCTTTTAGTCTTTCCTGGCTCATTTGAATATCTCGAGGCTCGAGGTAACAATATCGAAAAAAAAGTATAATTTTTATACTGGTTTAAACACCTCTCTATCGTTGATGCGAATTTTAATTTCATTTCTAAGTTGATTTTGTCGGATCCGAACTTCTGTTTTACTATTAAACAAGCAGGGACGCCATTATCGCTTCAATTAAAACGTCGAAAATAGATACGGAGTAAATCGTTGGAAGAGCACAATTGCAATCGTACAAGTGGACCACCCGCGTAGTTCTCTTCGTGCTCTCTACGAGTCTTGAGATTGGACTAAAGGCGGAGTGTACACTGTATGCATTTTGAGGGCATACAAACCGTCGTAAAAATCACATGGTACTGTTTACTTTCCTGGCTTCCCTTTAATTTGCTTTAACTCCCTTCGTTTATTTTTCTCACTTCAATTCTCTCTTATTTTTTTGTCTTTCATATTTGAATAAAATATTAGTCTTCGAGCTTTAATGCTCTCTCCCTTATGTGTAACACGTGCTGATTTCCTCTCATCTTTATAGTTGTATCAATGAAAAGAATTGATGCAGTTCGCCATATGTATTTTCTTACAGGTTTTATCCTTAAAAATGCCTTTACAAATTACAAGGCTGTTTTATAAACATGCAAGATCATGAAAACTACCTACAAACACTATTTATTCATCACTTTATTTAATTTTTAACCCTTAAATGCCACACCTCTCAAGAATCTCGTAAGTTCACTGAGGGGTCTAAAAGACCCCAGCATGAAAAATGTCTCCTTACTCATTGATTTTTTTATCTTTAGTTATGACAATTTTTTTAATGTTGTTCAAGGTCTAGAGAAGAGTATAAAATGCTAATATTGTTCAAATTTTAATTTCAACATAGTATAAAAAATTAAGTAAACTGAGTACTGCTAAGTGTACACACGGGTAGGTCAATCACTCAACTATCATCAGTGGAAGCATGAGCTCCATTTTTGGCAAGAACATTTGAAAACATTTCATTCTAAAGGGTCTGGGGTCCGCTGGACCCCACTGGTCATTTAAGGGTTAATAGAAAATTATTGTTTATATTTCTCGCACTTCCAACTGTTCGCACACTTTCATTCTTATTTTTCATTCTTATTTATTGCATAATTCCATCCACTTTGTTTTGCGGTAGAATTTAATTTAATCCGAAGTTTAGACGGGACAGAACGGTTACGAAGGAGAAATTAAAAACGATAAACTAAGTTGGAAAAGAAACACGCACGTGAGTCTCGGATACAAGCTGTCAGAAGACTGACCGGACTTGAGAGGCATCCCTTGACCTCGATACTAAACCCATAACTTATATTATCTTGCAAGCGTCTGGGTCAGCATGATCAGCCAAAGGCTGATCGACGAAACATCAAAATGTATTATCCGCAATCTGACATAGTGTCACGCATCTGATATAATGCACGAATAGTTTCACCGAAACTATCTGATATAATGCACGAATAGTTTCACCGAAACTATTTGATATTCAATGTATAAGAAATATGTTTTCAATTTTGTCATTTTGTTGCCAAGTTTGAAACGAGCCCACGAGGTCTAATATTATAGCGAGATTCTGCACATCTCTCCGAAATCATCTATGACAGTATTATGAATATTAATAAAGCTCGGTCACGTCATCGCGCGCGGTGTATATCGCACCGATGACGTTTCTCGAAGGTCAAAATTAAAACGGAAGAAAATTTTGATGCATAGGATACATTGATTGACGTTACATTGACGCGTAAACATTTATAATGCGAGATATTTAGAGCAAACTTTACGTGCGCGTAATTGAATTCGCGCGCGATAACGTATCATGGGAGAAATCTATTTTTGTTCCGAGGTCAAGAAAAGAATATCCGAGAGCGAGGTAATTAATGGCCGTGAGACGTGAGATTTCGTTTCCTAAAATCTTTTTATCTTTCCTCGTTACGTTACATGACGCGACGGTTACATTATCATAAGTATGAGAGCAACGGATTCCTGTAAGCTCATCGCTCTAATTGTATCGCGGATATGGGAGGTAGAAAGCGGTTCGACGATCTCCATCATCGAAAATACGCTTAATCGACCGTATTACGAGTGCGGCGCGCTCCACATATTCCAGGCAACGAAATTAAGCGCGCCATTACCATGTGTAAAAGAACATTTCGGCGGACCAAAATGTGGACACGAAGCCGCATTTGTCGTCACCCCTTTAAACTCTTTCCCCACCCGGACCCCTCAAAGAATAGAGAGCGATAAAAAGACGACGAAATCGACACAAGATATTCGCGTTCTGATTAAGAGAACCGGGATTGATCTGCTAGGGTGCTCATTAAACCATCCTTTTCGTCGGCTCTTTTAGCCGCGGGATTTCGAGTAATCTCGCAGTCGTTAACGTGATCGTCCAATCAGAGAAACTGAAAAGAATGTTAATTCTTTCGTCCCTAACGTTCTCTGTCAGAGAGATCATCTTTTTTTCGTGGGTGATTTATATCTGAGCTTTTCAATACTTTTTATAATTTTACAATTTAAACAAAATTTTTAAATAAATAACTATTAATTACGGAAGGATTAAAATAACATTTGTGGTTCACACGTTACGCGATGTAAACGTGGCAAAGAGCGGACGGAATACACGCGTATAACAGGCAGGATAAAATTCATTGTTCGATAAACGGCGAAATTAGCTCAACGATAATTATAGAAATACGTGAGGAGATATATCGGCGTAAGGGAATACATCAGTAAAAAAGCAGGGACTACTCGCTGTAAACAGTACAGTTTGCTTTGAGACGCCGGGCGAAAAAACACACGGCGAAGGGAGACGAGGAAATAGAAAGAGAACCTTCGTAGAGGGATAGGCTGTCGTCGACTGAGTTTATTTTGAGACATCAATGCGAGTAGCATGAAAGAAACGCGAGAGCACAAGGAAAATACTACGGATCGCTATTTCAGGTGTTCGCGCCGCGCGCCATTAACCCGTTTCACCCAAACTTTCCTACGAACGATTTTTTTTTTTTTTTTTTTCATGAAATAATTAGCTGCGACAGGCGACAGCAAGTGTTCGATACTCGCTTTTTAACGGCAACATTATCGTCTACACTGTGACATTCATGAATCTTCCGAATAATTTGCATATATGATGTTACTATCGCGCCAAAGCTCACTTGTACATATTTTCAAGTTACGTGAATTATGTAATTTATAACGTACGGCGTTGTGTAATGTATGACGCCAATCATGCAACCGTGCGTGGCACACGGTTTAACTTTCCGGGGCCGAAAAGGCGAAGCAGTCCGCGATCGTACGACCGTCTTTGATCGTAATCGTCTTTGATCGAGCGCACGAGGCGACCGCACGAGCAGCCCTCAATGACGAAGTTTAGTGTATTGTTATACTTAAGGTTTCTTTCTTGGCAATGGACTAGATGGTAAGCCTTGAGCGAGCGACGTGTGCAGGTCGCTCGAGGCTCGAGCGCATAAGCAGGAAGGGATTGATGGATGAGTAACGCTTAACGAGTGCAGCGCTAAAAGCACCGGTACGTTTTATGGCCCGTACGCAAAACCGCACATTCGACGCTAAACGTGGGTGCTTGATGTTTCACTTGTCTAATAGACAAGGTGCGCGTTCGCGTTCGCGAAAGGCATCAGTTAGGCATCCGCGCTATTACATTTGGCGTTAAATAGACGCGTATAAATTTTGATGGGATTTTCGAATTACGAATTTCTGCGTAGCCCGGCCAGTTTTGCGTGCGGGCAATGTTTCGATATCCGCACTTGCAAAAACAGCCACGACATATATCACGTTAGTCACACACACTCGCGCAGTCGGCAGCTTGTTATTATTATTCAGCCATCCAAAGCTTTACTTGTTAATAGTATTATTCTGCCATTCAAAATTTTACTCGTTAATATTACACGCATTTACATGCATATATTATTTATACGTATGCATACATCTATCTTTTTTGATTTTTTTACGCTTAAATTTAAATGTTCTATTAAATCAAATCAAGATATCTGAATTCTTCGCGTATACTTAATTATCAACGATAAATTCACCCGAATACAAGCGGTCGAAGTCAAGAACGCTGAACGAAAAGAAAAACGGCATATATCAATGATCGATCGATTACCTGGAGGAACAGCATGAAGCAGACCCACTGATAGTATCTGTACTCCTTTCGCTCGGTTTCGGGATACGATTTGGAATTGTCGACGCCGGGAAAGGGCACCTCCAGGCCTTCTTTCTTTCGGTACGCCGCGGTTATCGTATACGTGCTGTGTATCCAGCAGTATGTGTTCAGGACGTCCTCGGGCAGGTCCTTACTGTGTATGCAGTCGATGGGATTGCCGACGTACTGGCGGGTTGTGACGATCAGGGAGAACGCTATCAGCAGGATCACAGTCAGGCTGTAATGCAAGCGGAAGACGGCGCTGTCGATGTGGATGTGCGAGATTTTTATGAGACTCTTCAGACCGCGAAATATGTCCAGCATTTTGGTATCAGAACGATACCAAAATAAGAGATCGGAGGCCACGCCGGGGCACGGCGGGTCCCCAGAATAACGCTGCCGCAGGACTTCGCGTCCTTCCACGTCGCTCTTTCGTTCTTCCTCTATATTTTCCACCGTTCCTGATTTCGAGACCGTTTTTCAGCCGCGTTAAAGTTTCGCTTTTCGTCCACTTTTTCACTTCCGAGCACGGCACGAACCTATAACTTGAAACGAAAGTCCCGAAAACGCGCATGGATCTTGCTAAAAAATGTTAACTGTGTACATTTTCTTATTTCGTTTATATTTCTGTAGATCTTTCTTTCAAAAAGAGATCTATTTCACTTTATCACTTACTTCATTTTCTTCGATTATTGTCTCTGCGGTCCTTTTTTGGTTTGCAAGAAAATATCTTCTTTTGATCGTCAAAAAATATATTGTACATATTTTATTTGCATCGCATTTTTAATAATCACTTTGGCATTTTTGATAGATCTATATATTCTATCTTTGGTCGATCCTTTGGTCGATCAAAAACTGTGTGAAATATTATCTTCTTACGACTTATGCATTATTTAAAATCTTATCCTTAATGCTATAAATACTGTCTTCTTAAGTAGCGACTATTGTTCATCTTTGGCATTAAAATCTTCTGAACAACATTAGCCAGTCTCACATTTCTTCCCGTAAAGAAACGTGGTACAATCCTCTCACCGCTCCGTATCTCTCCTCCTTCTTCGCATTTACTTCGCCTTATTCGACGAATGAGCGATTTTTCTTCGGAAAAGTTTGCCGCACGGACGACGATCCCTCGATCGCCGAATCGCGTTGCGATCGGCGCTGACGGGTCTCTTCGAATAATCCGCTATTCCTACGGCAATAGTCCTCCCGCGCATTCTTCTCGTATTCTTACTCACGTTCGTATCGTAGCTTCCAATCTTGACTGTTCAAATACACAGATATTCGGTGTGACACCGTCGGCCTCGGTGACACGCGCAGATTCGCCGATCTCGCGCATCTCCGCGAGTTTTCGATTCGAGGAGCAGGCCGACGAGAGATGCAGTCTCTTAAAATATCTTATCTCACGATCTCCCTCGGGTATTCTAAAAAGGAGAGTTTTCATTCAGATTCTTACTTTACGGTTCCGCTGTCATTTGCACGAGGTAAAAGTTATACGAAACGATCGCAACCGTACAAGATTGCGCGCTTTGAAATGTTTACACGAGTCCTTCGCGGGTTACCAAAATTTGTACCGCGGTATTCTCGGAAAGTGTCCGCGAAAGCGCGAAAAATCTTTACGACTCGCCCCGCTCGCGTGTTTCGTCGCTCGTCTTACGTTTTGATGCCGCAATAAAGTCACCGTAAATCCCTCGCCGTTACTTTTTCCCTTTTTTTTTTGAAAATGTCAAGGGGGAGCGGATATGATTTGTCTTATCGAAAGCCTGACGCTGTCGTCTAATTTGGAAACATCCTCCTTCATAAAGCGATGAGAGTGACGCGTCTCGGAAAATTTCGGAGAAAGCGCACGAAAATATCTGCTCGCGACTCACGTTATTGCGTTACGATGTTTTCTGCCCGAAAAACCTAATTAAATTGATCATTATAAGAAAACGTATTATAAAAAAAAAACTTTCAATATTAAGGAAAAATCCCCTCTCTTGCTGACGTTTATTGTTAAATTTTCTCTCTTGCAAAAACTAATTAAAATAAGTATATTCTTAGCTTCTGTGCACGTTTTCGAACACAATAAATATTTATTAAATGATAATTATTATAAGAAAAGCATACGTTAAAAGACTCAGTATTAAGAAAATAAACCCTTTCTCTTGCAAAAATTACTAAAAAGGGAAAGGTTCTCTCGGAGTTTACGAAAAAACTCTTGCTGACATTTACTATTTTCCTTTATTTTATAAGAACTATTAAAATACAGTAAGAATTTTCCTGACTTTTGTGCACATTCTCGAACACAGCAAATATATTTATTGTTGTTCTTGGAAACAGGTAGGGCTTTCAAAATTGACCTGTCAAAAAAGATCGACTCGTCTTCCGTTTCACGCTCCGTAGAGAAGCGATTCAATTTAGTTTCACGCAAGTAAAAGATCCGATTACGCGTTCACCGTAAAAGCCGGATTAATTCTGCCTGACGAATTCGCGAACAAATTCTCATAGTCTCATACGTCCAAGTGAGTTCGCGTTATTTCCGATTTTGTTTCCGAACGATTTCGAGATCAAGTATGAGCCGGTGACCGACTATTTTCAAGATAAAGTATTGCCGATATGAAGCCGTATTTGCTCATGAACTGGCGAAATTATCGCGTGTGCTTCCTCAGGTCGAGGTTAAATCCGAAAACCGGGCTTTATATTCGCGAAATTTAAACAATTCCCTCAACGAAGAAATACTGTTATGCACGCACTCGACAGCCGCGGCGGTTCTTTGTCGATGTTACGAAAGTATAAGGGTTTTCTTCGACTCGGTGAAGTTGTGTTGTTGGGTCTGTGCCAAGATAGGATGCGCTCGCCGTAACCATTTTAGAGTTGAAACGTTTTTGGGAAAATAAAACATTTTACACTTGTTTCCGCGCCCGCTTGCGCGCGCGGTCCGTCGATGTTTTAACGGGGTGACCGCGTGGAAATGGAAATGAGAAACGTTAAAACGTGCCAAAATTATCGAACGCTTCGAAACGTAAAGAAACAATCTATGTTGGACATTAACGAATTTTTTTTTTTCCCAGACTAAATTCCGAATAACCCTGATGGTTCTTCTCGCGTGTCATCGGTAGTGCTACATAAATCTCCCCGAGAAAAATCTACGGAAAAATCGAGATAGACTCCACCTGCTTATTAAATACCTGCAAAAATATGAAGTGTAAAATCCTACGGACGTATTCAATAAGTCGTGTTTGTATCGCGATTCGCTTATGATACGCGAGCGCATTCTGATTAATCAACTTAAGAGCGTTATAATTTATACATAATCTTAATTTGCATATATAATTATCTCCATATTTTCAGTTTGCGATTTCAGATAGACGAGCGTAAGAACCAATATCAATTCACGTACTTAACTCTCCGTCCTGCCAATTAGCCACCAATTTCCTGCTAAGTCACTGCTGCACAGCGATGGCTGAGCGCAGATAAAGTTAATTCTTGAATATTAGCGTCGCTCCCTTTTCTTCCCCTCTCCCTCCCCCAAAGCGGATATCCGCAGTCCCATCCTTCTTATTTGACTTCGCGGAGATGAGCAACGAACGCGCGCGGCGTAAATACGAGACGCGAACGTAGTCGGGAGAAACTTTTTCCAGATGCGTCTGAGCGATAGGGAGTATCGCGGATGATAAGTGAGACAAGTGGGTACCGGCGGATACACAACGAGCACGGGGGATTGCGAAGTCTCGGCGAAATGCTCGAGGGGCCCCCCCTTCCCCCTCGCTTTATTTATAACCGGCGCGCGATGGGGTCTCTCTCTCGTAATTTCCCCCCCCCCTCCCCCCGAGTCCCATTAATGCCACGAGCCGGCGGCGGGCTCGGGTAAGCGAGAAACGATCGAAAACTCCGCGGCAATTAACGCACCGGCCACTTCAAAGGCACATCCGCTTTGATACGACCCCCTCCCCCCTTTTTCCCTTGTTCCCCCTCTAACCCCCTAGTTGGCGTATATCGGCGCGTTATGACGCGCCTCGCCATCCATTTGTACCGCCGAAAATGAGCCGGGCTAGGCAAGAAATTAGGAGGCCCGTAATGCTGTTTGACGTGCGCGCTATTCTATTTTAGCGTTTACGCATGCGACTGCACTTCGCCGCCACGAGCGAAACCGCCCGGCGGCAAACGGTGCGGATAATGTGGGTAAGCGCTCCTCGGAAATACCTGAGGGCAAAACGAAGCGAGCGAGCGAGAGAGAGAGAGAGAGAGAGAGAGAGAGAGAGAGAGGTGCGCTAAAAGGGACTTACCGGCGTTTTCCGCGCGTCTAGCACTTTTAGGGTGGATTCACACCACCCGGGAGCGAGGGTCGTTCCGGTCAAAAGACAGGATTGTAATTTCAAAATTAGACAGTCCCATAATTCGAACTACGCATTGGATGACTAAAACAGCGTGGCCTTACTTAAATCAATACTTTGAGTAACATTTTGTTATTTCTAACTACCATGTGTGTCGAAATTTATTATTTTAACACAAAACAGTATTATTTTAACTCCATTGTTTCAGTCAAACCAGCGACATATTGAGTAGGAGCAGTAGCGCGACCTATATAGGAATAGTTAAAAATTACTCAAATTGAGTATATTTTGACGAATTTAACAATGTAAGCCAGTGACTTGTCTCCGATATGCGACAAAGATTCTGATAAGAAACTGCGTGGCGCGATTTGACCTCGTAACAATAATTCGATACCGTTGTCAGAGGTCCGAGAGGAGATTCGTTACGCGGAATCATATCATAACTCGATCCACGATTATCGATGAATATATCGGAATATTTGGAGCAATGTGATCGTTTCGCACAGTGTGAATCGAATAATCGTTTATTGCGTGGGATCGTATCTTGACTTTAACTGTAAACTGCTAGACATTTTCTATCGTAATGTTATTTCCAAGAACGTTTAATCGAATCGCAAATGGGATCCGCGCGCACGATCACCTCTGCGGTGTAAATCGAGCCTTAATGCGTCCTGCTCCCTCTCGACCCCTTCGAGCTCATTCAGAATGTTTATCATCCGCGTTCTTTGCGCAGTGGTATTAAGTATGGACTATGGCAATGCCATTCCGACTTTTTTAGCCGTTACCCCTTTAAGATGCCATTGCAGACATACCTTGAAAAGCGCTGATGGTAATCGCGCAAAGTCTTTCAGATTGCCGGCATCGCTCGCCGGACTTTATCCGTGATGCTTCTAACAAAAGAAGCCTTTGCAGAAAATCAAGGATACAATCCGATAAGCGTCTAAATCCGTCTAAATATATATGTTATTACGTATAATTTTGTATACAGAGTAAATTAGGAAACAATATATTTAATTAACGGGTTGCTTGCGAAAGTAATTAAAGTTCAAAATTAAATGCAAATTAATAAGTCAACCGGCTTAATATAATCAATAGAAAACAGCCCGCTAAGTTTTTACACGTGTCGTACAGAATGCAAGGCGTTTTAATGGACCGCACCTCGCGAAGATAACACGTGTAGCCTAAATAGCTAAATTAGTCCAGCGTGTCCACTTCTCTCCGCACGTACAAAAATACGAGCCTAATGTACGACTCCGGGGGTACTCTGGGGGTACTTGAAAATTCTTACTGCTCGAGTTGTATAACTCACTGTTAGATTACACAACGTTTGTAACGGCACTTCGGATATTTACTAATGAAGGAACGCGCGAAGAGCGACGGAAGTGATACATCACCGTTAATAGGTGATACTCAAGACAATCGCCGAGGAGAGACCGATATAGAGGACGTTCACGCGCGATCTCGTATAACCGGGATTTGTGAATTAGCGCTGACGCGCTTGTAGTAAACGCGTTTCAAGCGGCGCGGGCGCGGGCGCGGATTTAAATAAAGCGTGCAGCGCGGCGTTATTCGATTAGGATCAGATCGGGCATCGTGCGGGCCGGGCCCGCGTCGTGTCCGCTTTATATCGCGCGCGAATCAAGATATCCGCGATGACGAATGGAGCTCACGACACATTTACAGCCGTTTAAATTGATACAACGGCGAAGATCAACGTATCAACGTGGAAAGGTGGACGAGAAAGCTTTCGACCGCGTGTCTCGTCTCGCGTTACGTTCCAACTCGTATATATCTCGTCTCTTTTGACGTAGCGCAACTTTTCGACATTCAAATACTCTCTGTGTGATGATGTTGAAGAAGACAGATGAGGAAGCAAATGAAAGTTTTATTGAATAACGTAAATTAGAATTGTAGATATTGTTACACTCGTGGCCGACATTGCACTCGCGGCGATTGCGAGAAACGCGTTATACGCACTTTAATTCGAATGTAATTCAACGAGCGGTAATAAGTCATGGGGCAAGAAGTAACGGGAGGTTCGACTGAGAGATTTGAGACGTCCGTTCGCTGTGAAGGACCGCGGCGGACACGTTATATTGTTCTTTGTTCTATCGTTCGTATATATATGGTAATATGTTCTTCTTTATACTCTTCGGAAGTAATTTTATAATTTCGGTGCTATCAATGTAGAAACATAAAAAACAAAATGTAAATTCAGATAACAGAAGCGTAGTGAGAATGTGTAGCACCCGTGGGTATTCAAGCTCCAAACTTTTATACAAAACAATTTTTCATAAAATTAAAAATGATCACGTGTAGATACATATTTTATGTTTTTATATCTAGTCTCATTATCTAAACATCGAATAAAAGGGCATACTAAATATATTTCATTCCGTCTTTCGGAAAGAGACGTTAAGCTGTTGGTCCAAAGAGTTAAAGTGAGAGGAGAAGGGATAGTATTGGATGAGAATTGAATAAAGGGTTGAGAACGTCTTTACAAAACGCCTTGCAACCCAGAGGGGAGTCAATAAACGTATTTAATATATTTCACGTAAACATAATCTTAAAAATGATTAAATTAATTGAAATCTGATATTAAGGCTAGTAAATTTATTAAATTAATTATATACTAACCCAGGTAGCAAAGTGACGTCAAATGACGTCTTAATAACGTCTATGACGTCAATAAGACGTCTCTAGACGTCATCTTTGCTACTTGGGAAATGAATATTAATTCTCTCTCTGAATCTTTTACGTGTCATAAATCGTGGTGTCATTATCGTTTCTTTGAAATGATCTTTTTTTATCTTTCGGCACTAAGAAAATCATACAAATGGATTCACATGTCTTTTATGAATTATATATTTGTTGAACTTGGTAATGTGCGTAACTCATGGCAGTTTGAGATATGTGTTATATATCATACGTAGCTTCACTGGCGGATCCTGGAAGGAAAGGTTAAACTCCCTTCTTCCAAATAAAAAGAAATCAGTTTCGCCGGATCTGTTTAAAAAATCTAAATGCATTAAACGTTAAAGCAGGATCAAAAGTTTCACCACGTCCTCATCGTTGATCCTGGAGTAAAAGCTTAGCACGCGTTCTCGTGACTCTTCCCAAAACTTGTTCGAGATTACTTAATCCTGTTTCCCTTTGTTTCTACTCTTCGTTCTCTACGGCTTTATTAAGTGGTGAAAACAGTATAGAGGAATGAGCGTAAAACATTGATAATGGCATGTCTTTCTTATCCGTCTCCTTCATTTTTTTCTGCTCGCACGACTCGGAGAGTCGTAAAGACGAAGCAAAGTTTACTCGATATATCATAAACGAAAATATAAGAAAGAGCGAACTCTTTCGCGCGCGCGCTTTTTCTCTCAGAATATTCCGTACCCGCGATTTCTCGTAAAGCGAGACCGATAGTCTAAACACGGGGCTCCGCGCGAGATGAGACCTTTCGACCGATATTCCAAACACATGCAGAATCCGTGCGGGACGAGACCGTGCCCGGTCGAGTCACTCGTCCAGCATGCTCGCCACGTTCGCGAGCAATGCATCATCGCGAACAAGGGTCGTCCGAAAATATCCGAGGCGGCAATCAACGATTGAAATCCGCGTAATTTTCGCCGAAACGCGGTTTTTCCGACTTCGCCAAACAGATAAAAACGCCCCTCACCTCGAGGTGTACCTTTCATCAGATCCTCAAACAAGCGAAGCGGATATCCGCGGCGTTGAAATTTAAAATACTTGAAGTTACATTCCTGACGTTGGAGAAATTTTGCAACGTCACGCTATTAAATATTCAAGGATGAAATTTAAATCAATACTTTGAGTTGAATAACATTTTGTTATTTTTAACCACTATGTGTGTGGAAATTTATTATTTTAACACAAAACAGTATTATTTTCACTTCATTGATTTAGTGAAATTAACGACATATTGAGGATCAGTGACTATATCTGAAGAATAATTAAAAATGACTCAAATTGAGTGTAATTTGACACTGCGAATATTAATAGTGCACATCTCGAGTACGGTAAACGCTAAAAAATCTCGCGCGTCACTTTTCACGTAAATATAATTATAAACAAGTGCGACAATTTCATCCTACACTTGCATTACCGTTCGCCGTATATACGTTCGCTAACGACGTGACGCCGGGATTAGCGTTTATCGCGCACTCGAGACACGCGGATATGCCGTTGCATTAAATCTCTATAATAATCCCTCGTATAACCGCGCGAAGGAAGTTTATCCCGGTGTATCCGTAATCTTCTATAATCTCGCGCGAAGAACAGAGATTTCTCCCCGAGGCACCCGCGGGAAGAAGAGGACCTACGTTTTCCGGTGACAATCCGCGACCGGCTGGAGGGAAAAAGAGAGAGGAAAGCGGAGATCGACTTCATTCTCATGCTTGTCACTCGCGTGGTGCACGCGCGCCGATCGGCGAACCGATCTCTCGGCCTGGCCCGGCGCGGCGCGGCGTCGCGTCGGGAGGATTCTAGCCCGACGACTTCCGGCGGTGAAGCCTGGCTGCGCGTCGCGACGCCGTGGACGACCGGCGGTGGCGGCGATTCGTCATTCCGTCGTCGTATTCCGTCGGCGCGATCAGTGAGATCAGTCGCGGTCGTTTGTCGCTGACCAACGATTCCGTCGCCGTCGCGACGCGACGCGACGCGACGGTCGGTCGACCGTCGACGGATGAGCGACACGGATCAGCCGCGATGAATCGCGGTGGCCGCGGCGCGATCGCGTCGACGACGGCCTCCGCCTCCTCTTCCCGCTCGTCGGCGTGCGGCAACGTCGTCGTCGTCGTCGGCGTCCTGTCCACGTCCACGCTCCCGTCGATTTCGTCGCACGCGCACGCACATTTCCGGCGGCCGCTTCCCGCCTCGCCGCACCGTGCAACGCGTATCGCACACACGCTCGGTTCCGCGCGGGCGGACTCGCTCGCACTGCGCGCACGTTCCTCGGCTCGTCGGCTCGTAGCCGGGATCAGAGCACGGCATGGCATGGCATGGCACGGCACCTCCGCTTAGGAGCACGGAGACGAGGAGTCGGGCACGCTCCAGGAATAGAAACGCCGAACCCGAACCGAGCGTGCGGGCGCGAGCGAGCGAGCGTTGCGCCGGGAGCGCGCGTCCGCCTCGCGCGTTGGAGACGCGAGAGGCGAGAGAGACTCCTCGCCGCCGCTGCCACCGCGTACACTCGTCCCTAATTTAGGACCGATTCTTACGGCATCTATTAGCTCTGATGGGGGTCATTTTTATCTTCCACTTTTCATTACGCCAAATAGATAGGCGATTTCTCATACGAATCTCGAAAGCATCAAATTGTTGATCACGATGGTAGGTACTTCGTGACGTTGTTACGTTGAAATAATTTAAGATTCTATCAGTTCAGGAGACTGTCTCTCTTATATGTCCAATTATTACCGCTCCAAATTACGCGAAAACATGATGGAAAACGAGACAGCCAGGAGAATCTGTCTTTAACCAATTACGCGCCTGATCGCAATTAAAATACATAAACGACGTGTCTATCATGTCATATTGGGCTGACGCGGGGTTCACGTAATTTATTTACCGAGCATCCCGCGTGTTTCCCGTGTCCATTATACTCGCTGATGCTGGTAGCGTCGGGAACATCCGGAATACCATCGAAAAATCGTCGTCTCGAAATGAATTAGACGCGATAAACTCAAGCGATCCCTATTTATTTAGAATATTCCAATAACGTGATATTCAGTGCACGTGTACCTTTCAGATTTGCGCGATAATTTCGCTGAGCTTTCGTTTGAGCTTCTCATTGTTTAAAAATACATCGCACGTGTCATGATCACAACCGTGACTTTTACTCTTGTTTGTACGTTAATTATTTACTCTTTGAAAATATATTATGTGAGTAAACAGCGGCTGGAAATAAAACAAATATGATAGAATTTATATACGCGCCGGTATTGCATGATTGACTGATGGCTGTTGATTTTATCCGTTTATTAACACTAAGACGGTATTAATGTTTACTTAGTGCTGAATTTGCAGTCAAAATTCGTCGCATTGCAATAACGATAGACATTCCGTCGTGCTTATTATTTCAAATTAATAGAAAAAAAAAAGTTATTTTTTATACCAAAAAATGCGATTGTAATAAGGCAAAAAGTGCATCTGATTTTCTTTCTTCAAGAGAAAATTGAAGAGAAAGAAAAAATTATTTTTTTGAAAAGAATAAAAAAATGTCTAAGCATAAATTCTGGTATATAAAGTTAAATTAATTTTTTATGTATTCCACTTCACGTGTAACGCGTTATCGTATTTTTTTCTTGCAATTGATCGGCGATCGATCAATTGGTAATTTAACAAGTTTGGACAACTGTATTTACCGACGTGAACGTTGAGCAATAGATGTTGAGCAGAGGGCGCCTATGACAAAGCGCTATATATCCTGTTCTTTTTCTTTATTATGTAATAAATCTGTAATTTTACCATATCCAAGTCGCACTGTAATTTCATAAATTCGCATAATTTTCAGCACATTTAAATCCATATAGTTTTAATATATTTAAAAGTCACTCAACAACAAATTCACCCATAATTATACTCAAAAATTATTTCATTTTACTATGATATTATTTATTTTATTCTAGTTTAGGAGATAAAGCTATATAAGCCTGCGATGATATTGTTTATTAATAAATGATTTTCATAAGTACAGTAGAGAGAGACCCCCATATAACATGGGTTCATCCCTTATAGAAATTTAATACTGTAAGTGATTTTTTGGCTAGTGATTAATCATTTAAAAGCACTATTAAAAGCACTATTAACAGTGCTTTTAATAGTGTTTTTAAGTGATTAATTACTAGCCAAAAAATCACTTACAGTATTAAATTTCTATAAGGGATATAACACACGCACGGAAAAATTTTAATATTTGTTTTAAAAAATATTTTACTATTACATTTTTAATATTTATTTCACTTTTTTTATAATATAAAACATAAAACATCTTATATCTTTCACGAATATGTGTTTCCATATGCATAATCCATATATAATTTCTATGTATAATTTATGTGACTCGTATAACACGGATTTATATAACACGGAATGCATTCCTAAGTGTTATACGGGGATCTATAAATTTGAACTATTGTACTTCTAAGACTCTTCATTGTGTGTTTTTGCGTAAGTTACTTCTTTGTGCACTAATAAAAAATTTTCTTAATTCAAGGCAGGAATGATTAATTCGCACAATCATTATAAACTTCCTACAATCACTCGTTAATAACGTTAATAATAGATTTATTAACAGATTTAATAACGCAAAACTATTAAATAAAGGTTGTGAGAATGGCGATTAAAAATAATCTCGTTGCAACGATTATTAAATGTACAATTATAATTTTTTTTTAAATACCTGCATAATTGAGTATAATATATATGCATAAGCAATATGTTGATGTTAAAAAAATACCTGGAATCGATTTTGCTTTATTTAATTTCGGAGGATTTTATCTCATTCTATATTATTTTTATAGTATTAATTTTGTGGTCAATTTTGCTACGCACATTTAATCGATTCAGATAAATTGATTTTGAAAAGCTTCCTGTTATGTTCTATTTGAACACTCTCGTTATGCATCATGGCGTGTGAATTACTAATAATTACGAGAAACATCTGTATCGTGATCATTATTACCACGTAAAATCAGTCTACCAGACTTCGATCATCATTTTTTAACCGTGACATGTACGAGGATCGTCATACTTCGCATCATGAGAATAATAATTCTTACGTCAAGCGTTCTACCGTGTGTAAATAATGTCGCTTCTTTATAATTAATTATAAGCGTATGTGAATCATTATATACGGGATACGCTGAAATTACAGCGAATCGGGTAATGGGAAACTAGACTAATTGGATGTCCGTGAAAGATAAATATAACATCATTTATAATCACTTGATTTTGAGGAACTGATCTTAATGGACACAATTAAATTATTTATTAATATTAATTATTAATTTAATATTGAAAATGTGCTCTAAAATGTCGATATAAATATTAAAGGTCTCTCACTTTAACTCACTTAAATTGTTTTTAAATCTTGTAATAATTCTTCTAAAACAATTCTCTCTAATCGTACAGTTCGTCTTCTTGTAATAAATGATTTATCACTTTATCAGAACTGTTTGGAGTTTAATTTATTCACAGACGTGGAAAATGCGTCATCAAATCATACGAATGCGGTTACGCGATGCCCATCTTAATCGCGTGTGGAAACGTTAAAACCTCGATACATAAAACAATACTCGTGTATCTGGCAAAGTGCAAAAGCAATCGATATTATTCATGGTTTCGACAATGTCTTTTAATGATCGCAGTGTTTCCCTCTTAAATACTTTTACGAATAATACGTTATTAATCAAATACGTTTTTTTATTAAAAGTACTATTCTACTCGAATTTAAAACTCGCTTTTTTGTACGGTTTCTATAATTTATTTACTAAATAAAAATTTAGCGAGTAAAATATATGAACCAGGAATTATTTAATCAAATCAGGAAATTATCATTTTGCATTTTTTAATTATATTTAACTTCGATAAAAAATTCAAATGCTATAAATTGTAATGAGAAGAACAAAATGGTATTTCCAGTATTAGACACATTTGATTTCTCTTAGTGTGAAATTTAACGTTTTTATCCGTCAATCTGTGTCCCATTTCATAATATGACGCAATAGACACAGGACAGCTGAAAGTTCATATTTATTATGAATCATATCTCATCGTTTTTTATTTCTTTTTATTATGAATTATGGTGACGTCGCAAAAATTTTCTGAATTGATTCAGCAGTCGGCCATCTTAAATCATTTTATCTTCATCCAAATGTGATCCATGTGTCACGGTGTGCAGGGACCTTTATCGCGAGTCGCGTCAACGAGCGTCGCGTTGAAATCTCCGCATTGTCCCACATACGCCCAAGGCAGAAAAACCACAGACTTCGGCTTAGGTCGTTCAGAATCTTTAATCTTTGCACATCTTTGCTCGTAGATACAATGAAACTCTTAAATGCTAGGAAATTTTTACGAACGAATCCACGATTCCGAGTGGAAGTCTTGTCTGACAACGGCGTGTTGTCCGCGGAACACAAACGGGCAAAAAAATCTCGCGTGTGCCGACACTCGAAGATGAGCAGGTCGGCATTAAAGTTTTTTGTGTCTCTCTCTCTCCCTCTTAATGATTTCTACCTTTAGTCTCTCAAGAATGTTAACACTATTTATCACATCTTACATAAGATAATACAAACATGCACGTAATTACGACGGATAAATCCTGATATGGTCATTGAAATAGTAGCTTGAGAAAAAAGCTGACAGTTCTCCCTACGATACCTTTTGGTCGTCGCAATCTGCGTGCAGTGACCATTTTATAAACTAGTCGCGCTAAGGCCTTATTGCAAACAACGCGATTTTCTTGCGGTCCAGGATGACGCAATCAGTTGGCAGCGAAAGTAACATTCAAACGCGTACGCGTTTGAAATGCGAGGGATAATTTGCGTAAAAAAATTATTAGAAAGAAGGTAAATTACATACTGGACGGTACCGGAAAAAATTTTCGACTTCGACGACAAATACCATAATAAATCGATTTCTGTTAAGCAAGAATTACAAAGAGTCGTAGTCTGTTATTTCTCCTATACAAAATATCGGACATGTCAATCGCACAAAAATTTAGTTGTAGAAAAATCGACACCAAACTGGTAAACTATGGTACCAGCTAAAAAAAAAAAGTCAGTTTCTGCCGCTGAAACTGAAGTCGCGAGTTCTAGGACACGCTATATAACAGCTAACGGAGATTCGTATGTGACGCCAAATCACGCTCTTTTCTAATGTAGCCTCTTCTCCCTTAATTGACGTGTAGGGAATAGCAATGACGCGTATATCACTCGTAAAGTGCCTGTTGCGTCGAATGGATAAACGTTCGCTGAAAACGTCGCGACAGGTTCGTAACGTGCGCGTCACGATAAGTTGCAACTTCATCGGTCATTTCGTGCAGACAGGCAACGGAAACCGCTTAATCCGATGTTAACAGTTAGATTACACGCTGCACCTTTTTCCAAGGCCGTCACGACCGACGAACCGAATTCTCGAACGCGACTATGGGAACGGGATAAAAGTCGATACGCTTTGAGCAACCGGCGAACATCTATCGCGAGTATAGTACAACTATTTTTTACACAACTATTTCAAGTGATTATAAAGTAATATGACGGTAATTCTGACGTATGTATATTTGTGAAATTAAATTCTAGTTGGCTTTTGATACGTGAGACCAAGACTTGATCGAGTTATCGAGTCTCGATAGATTTGTTCTTGAATTATAAAAATTAGTATCTCAACTCTATTTTGAAAGAAAGAAAAAAAATGCAATCAACACTTTTGAAGATAAAAAACTTTCGCCTCGTTACATCTGTCTTTAATGAAAGAAAAGTTAAGGTCAGAACACCCTTTATATATCTATTATATTATATACATGACGGGTGTTGAAAATTGAGCTAGATTTTATTTACTTGGTCGCGTCCATATCAAAATTGTGTTAGAATCACTTTTCAAGCTAATTTAAGCTCTTCTTCGAATAGTCCATTGTTTTTATATCTAACTTACATCTATTTAGGTATCCTAGATATAAGTTTTTTGTAAAAAATCTCATTCACATGAGACTGAGTACAAGATCATTGCATTAATCTTTCCCAAGCAACTTGCATCTACATATGTCAATTGAACTATATGCGAGATATGGATATACATGCAATATAAAAATATCTGATAAAAATGAGATATACATATATATATATGCTTAAAAATGATTGCTTGAGAAAAATTAATTATTTACAATAGGATTCAGATTATTCTTCTAACTTTTAAACAAATAAATGATTAAAACAGACCATTACAAAGCAAAATAACATGACACGATTGATCGATAACGATGTATTTGGGTCCGATGCACCTGGTAAAAAGCTAACGATAAATCGATAATGATGTATTTCTTTGTATGTATAGTTTTTAAAAGTTAGAAGTAAGAATAATCCTGAATCACTGTCTACAAAAACAATCGAAGTCCAATTTGAATCTCATTTCCTCTCGCATGTCTAAGGCTACATATCGTTACAATATATGATACGAAAATATAAACTATGTGGGTCCTAGCGATATTTCTGGTCCTAAAGATGTTTGCAGGAATGCGCCGCGAGGTGCGAGTCAGTCCGTGTATAAAATGTAATTTAAACTAAGAAATTCTCGTACTATACATGTACAGCGCGGCGAGGTGCGCGTCCAAAATCTCGCGCTTACGCGGTCACGGACTTCGAGCTGGTATTACCCATCTTCTTTGTGAACTCCATAAGGAAATCCCTGTAGAGGAGCGAGTCCATGTTGGACGAGAGAATATAAAGTATCCACCAGTCGCCGAGGTCAACTTTTCTGCTGACGCTGTGGCAAGTCTCGATGGGCAACAGTCTCGTTGACAGGTGCAGCAGTCTCGGCCGTATCATCGGGGCGAAAATGATCAGCACTCGATATATTATCAGAGCGATTAACATGACGGCCAGTATGAAGAACCAGAACCAGATGAATATGTATGTCTTTTCGTTGACGATGTTCAACGGCAGAATACAGAGCGAGTCGTGCTGCTGTATTGTGCCTGAAGCTCCGTATTTGTGGAATATGCACTTGGTGACGCGAGGAAACACGTAGACCATGGGGTCAATTCGCTCCTCTTGCGGCGTGTCCGAGAACTGCAGTACTCGCAAACCATAGCTGAGGAATTCGCCGTCGAAGAATCGATTCATCAGATAGAGTTGGCCGACTATGTTGACGAGGCACAGAATCTCGCAGGCGAAGTACCGATACACGTACGTGTTGTGATTCTGAAAGCACAATTCGTCGCTGAATTAAAGCAAATTGGACTCAATGAGGACGAATTGGACTTAACGCGGTCATCTCCCTCTCTCATTATATTGTTCCCCCCCTCGCCTCTCTGGTCGTTCTCCAACATTCTGCCTAAGTGACACCGGGACATCTCGCATAATCTATTAAACGCAACGCAGTGTGACTTAGAATTTACCAAATATTTTACATCGCAAAAAAATTATGATTGCATCCAACGGGATTCAGATTAGAACTTATTAAGTATTTTACATTGGAAGAAATTATGATTGTATTTAAGAAGGATTCAGATTAAAATTTACTAGTTGTTTTATCAAATCTAATGAGAAAATCATCTTTATCTTTGAATAATAGATCATCTTAAACACTGCTTCTTTTAATCATTTTTTCAGCGAGTTCCATGGTTATCTATAAGTCAATCTAATCTTCCAGTATATTTTGAAAACATTGCGAGAATATTATGGATTATGACTAACGATAACAATGACACGTGCGACGTTGTTGAAACCCAGCAAGTAGATATCAGTGACCACCAAGGGCGGCAAGATACCAGCTAAATAATGGATCGGTTTCTACCTTCTCACTTTTCATATATTACTATTTTTCATCTGCCAAGTCAACACTTGTTTAATCGAAACTTTTGGAGCCGATTTGTTCGCGTTCTTACCCTGATGTGCATCATCAAGTAATCCATGAGTGCGCCTTTCTTCTTTTTCAAGTTTTCTTCGCTGTCCATGCCATAATTCATTCCCATGACCAGCGCTTGCATCAGGCCGCCTTCCCAGAAGCCCCATAGCCATTGCGGGATGTAGCACAGAACCGCCTGTTAACAAAAAGATAACTGAGTAAATAGATCAACATTACATTAATGTTATTATAAGCTAAAGAATAGACTGACAATGAGTCAGTTTTGTGACGTCAATTGTGTTACACGAAACTTATCGAGACATGGGAAAGTGGACTCACAAAAGTTGACTATTATCTTTTTTCACAATTTTTTCTTGTACATACATTGAACGCTCTCAAAAATAGAATTCTCTCTATTACTCTCTAATTCTCTAACGCACAACGCATTCGAAAATTAATTGAAGATCAACGTGCAATTTTTTTCAACCTTTTTGCCTCACAATTGTAACTATACAAATCTTTGCGGATGGGTATCAAAGCGACCATTTATCTCCTACGCACGAGTCCGCACGTGGGCCGCAGTCGGCCACCAGACATAAAGGACAAGCGTGGATCAGCGGAAAGACACAAAGCGGACGAGCATAAAGAAGGGACAACACCGAGGAGAGACCTTCAAGGGTCCTCCCTTCTTACGTTACGTGGCGCGCGTTCGCCGTGCGGCAAGAGGCAAGATCGCCGATAAAGAGGAGAGAGGCGGGCGAGGGGGTTGCTCTCTCTCTCTCTCTCTCTGCTTACCTGGAAGAACAGCACGAAGCAGACCCACTGATAATACGTGTAGTATTTCCTCGCGTCGACATCCCCGAAGTCGTTGGCCACTCCTGGATGGGCGACCTCCACGCCGACCTGCGGAAACACGAGACTGCAGTGGTGCGGCGATAACGATGACATACCGCGCTATACGTATCCCGACGCGATAAAGCCATTTGACCCTAGCTCCTTAGATGTCGATAACGAGAAACCTCCTCTCCCCCCGGGTCTGCATTGTTTTATTAGAAGTTGACGCTGGCACTTCTTCGCCGTCGACAATACGAGTCTTTCTTTGCGCAACAATGCACAACTGAACGTGCGTTTTCTTAAATGAATAGCCCCTCGTGATCAGCGGACTCTAATCAGGAAGGTCAAGCGCTCTATTACGCGCTCGCTTACGAAGGGCACGACAATATTAGAGACAATTAACAGTGTCGTAAATTATGTTTATATTTTCAAATTATTTCACTCATTTAATTTCCCTAATTAGGATATCGCAGCAACTCGGGCGATATTTTAACGGAGTCGTTGATAATCGTTGATACCATATGGTACTTCATCGCGGTACACAACTCATTGCACTGATATGCACGTAAGCAATCTCTTATCTTAAAAATACCGCCGGTTCAGGGCTAATCAAGGGAGGGGATGCATAAATTTGTCAAAGATTGCATTTATATCGTAGTGCAGCGGATATAAAAGCGGATATAAAAAAAGCTTTAAAAAGATATAAAAAAAACTTCTCGCAAAGGTGATCGAGTCATGGTAATTTTTATCCGTTTTTTTTTTCATCCCGTAAAGGCGACTTATCAATTCACACGTCTAAAAATGATGCTGGCGGCCAAATTTTAAAGTATAATTTGCGAACGCGTTGTATAAATTAAAATCAAGTATAAGGAATTATGTTTATATAAATTCTCTTTTAGTTTTATACGATTCTATATATTCGCATGCATAAATTTTAGCAACAATAGGTGCTTTCCATTTACATCAAAACTCAGATAATTCTCACTTGTGACATCGTTCTATCCTTTTTAGCAATTAATAAATAATAAAGACATAATGACGTCACAAGTGAGAATTATCTGAGTTTTGATGTAAATGGAAAGCATCTAATGTAACATATGGAGGCTATTTCTCTCGGCTCGATTTCCTTGCGCTATTATCATTACATATGTGACAAGTACGTGGGAAACTCAATTGTCCCACGTATTTCGATTAAGATCGTGGTTGACTGCCTACAATTTCCAACATTTCGTCCCAATCTATCTTGGATTAATTATCCCCTCATTTAAATGGCATTCCCTCTGCTTATCCTCGTACATCTGCATATTTATATTCGAGCGAAAATGTTGAGCTTGTCAACCTTCATTTCTGCCAATAAATTCGCGCGGCAGATTCTTGTAATGTAATCCGCAACGATTTTGTGCTTCGATCGCAGAATTCGAATGGATTACAGATACTAAACTATCGATAATAATAAATTTGCGATTATTTATCGTATTGCGAGTGCCACCCTTACAAAATTCACGCGTAAAGATATGTGTGCGAAACCCCATATCAGGTTTATCACATATGGAAATCAAATGCTGATTGTGTATCCGCTACCGACCTATTGGATCGAAGCTGTAAACGTGACAAATTTCTTAACCGCAAAGCGATATCGAAAGCGATATTATATACAGTATGATGCAACTAGATGAGGAGATCGCGATATATCTGGATCGTAATCTAGAATAGCCAAATAAACTGTTATACGAGTGTAGGGCGATTTCAAATGTATACCTATGGCTTTCTATTGTAAAAAAGAAACTATAAAGATTAGCTATGCTCGCGTCCGCAGCTTTGATTGGCTCAATAAGTCGCGGGTCAGCCGGTAATACAATCTGTATTTGATTTCCATGTGTGATAACTTGGCGATATATAATTTCGCATATATAGCTTTTATTCGACGCGCGAACGTCGATGGATATCAAGTAGAGACGATATTCACAGAAGCTGCCTATTGAACAACGAGCAAATTCCAAGTATTTTAAAATAGAAAAAAAAATTACAAAATAAGTCGCCTCTATGAAATGACGGGAATTCTTGTAAGAAGATAATGAATACTAAGAATTTGCACTTTCTAAGTAATTTAAAATTTAATCAGCATGGTGATGTAACAAACAATTGCCTCGTTAATCACTCTTTTTGCCGTGAAACATCTTGCACAGGTATTCACAGAGCGAATTAATCTTACTTGTTTAAACATTATACGATCAACAAACGGCAGCAGCCGTGGAAACTTTTTCGTAATTTTAAAGGCAATTTATCCATCAATAGGGAAATAGTGTGTAACGATTGTCGATTGACCAAGTTCACACAATCTCAAGTGTGATACGCAACGTGCTATTGTAGTACGATAGACAACATTAGCAATTGCACTGCGTAATTGAATTAGTTTTTTTAATAAAATACCCATGGTAAAAAAATGGACAAATTTATTAACAAATTGTAAATTCGAGCAGTAGACATCAAGGCATCGCTCGATTTCCGCGGTTAATCTACCGTCATCTTTCATCGTCAAACTTCATTTCCGCCGACAGCGCGCGGCAAATTCTTATATGATTTATAACGATTTTCCCGCCCGCAAAACTTGTGGCAAACACTGAGAAATCTATTCCCCACAAACTTGGCTTGCGTTTGAATACCCAACATAATATAAAGCAAATCGAGAATTTAAAAATATCTTGAGAGTAAAAAATCTCAGGGCAAACCGACTTTGTAGAAGTATCTTATTCGCGATTTCGTGCTTCGTTAACAAATTTCATATATAGCGATCTTCTTCGATGTTGTTCACCTTGACACGTAGACTTTTCCAATGCTATATATATCGCGATATAATTTCCGACGTTTTTATTGCAATTAACATGTCGTTCTCGATTAGTTAATGATCCGTATCGGTTAATGAGTATCAATGGAGAGCGGGGATTACGCTCGTCGAGGTCGAGGATGAGAATACGGTACGTTACAATCGGAAATCTCACACACACCTGTCGATTGAACGCGTCCGGCATGGTGAACGTGGACGTTATCCAGCAGTAAGTATTGATGACGTTGACGGGCAGGCCCTGGACGATGCAGGAGATCGGGTTACCGACATATTGGGTGGCCGTGATCAGCAGCGAGCACGTGAACAGCAGCACCGTGGTGAAGTGGTTGTGCATACGAAACAGCATCGAGTCCGTGACGATCTCCTGCCGCTTCAGGTACTTGCTGAGTCCTCCCAGTAGCTTGTACATGATCGCGTCTGGGTGTCGCTATCGAGCAACCGCGAGGACGACGTCCTCCACGAAGGAGGACACAAGCAACGACCAGGACGCTTTTGAAAGACGAGGATTCACCGGTGGTCACCTCGACCGCCGCCGCCGTCGCCGTCGTCGTCGTCGTCGTTGCCGCGCGCCGGCCACTTCCACCTCCACCTCCACCGACACCAACCAACACCACGTGCGATCGTCGCTAGAGCGCGAGGTCACCTCCTCCTCACCGGCGGATTGCGAATTTTAACGGCGGATTCAGGACCACGAGGACGAGGACGAGGACGTACCATCAACCGGCACTAACGAGCGTAGCTCATCCACCGCGCTCTCGCCGCGCGAACGAAAGCAGCAAAACGAAACGAGAGAGAGACACGAGCGTGCACGGTTGTGTCCACGCGGCGTGCCTCTCTACCTCCCTCCTTTTTTCTCCTCCTTCCGTCTCGCCTTCTCTCCGGGTACCCCGGGCTTCGCTTCGCCTTCCTCTTCTATTGCCCCCTCTCTCCTTGTCTCACCTTCTTCCTCCTTCTCGCTCCCTCTCTCTCTCTCTCTCCTTTTCTCTCCCTCCTTCCGCGTGCCCTTCTTTCACGGCCTCTCTCTTTCTCTCTCCGTAATCCCTCTATCCCCGCCGGGGGTCCTTCCCTTCCTTCCCTCTTCGACTCTCCGTACCGAGAGATCGGTCACCGAACCACACGCTGGACGAGTTCCCGACGAGTCCTCGACGTGTTCCAGTTCCTCCTGCGAGAGAGAGAGAGACAGGAGAGAGATCGCCCGCCCGGCTCACGCGCCCGCGTGAATCATTTAGCGAGCGGGCAATAAAAGCGCCGTTGCGGGAAGGAAAGGGACGAGGAAGAGCTGCGGACGAGGCGCGAGTCGCGTCTTCGTCCCTCTTCGCGCTACTTCCGTTTCCTCGAGTCCTTCCTCTTATCCCCGACGCTTCCGCTCTCTTTTCAGTCCTGATAACTCCCTATACTATTTTATTTCCTCTTCGTCCAGATAATTTTTTTCAATATTTATCCTTTTCCACAATCTCCTCGGTAATCAGCCGACGAATTCCTTGAACAGTTATCTCCTCAGGCACACGGTGTATCCTTCTCTTGAGTAATTATCACAGAATACATTTGTGGAATTCCCGCGCGTTCTGTTAGCATCCGACTGCGACGGCCGCGTAAACAAACGCGGCGCCACACGCTATACGAGGATCTTCCTAGTAACGATCCCTCCGTCCTTCTTCTTCTCCTTCTTCTTCCTTTAGCTTCTCGATTTCTCAACCGATTACCCTCGATCTCTCCAACGATCCCTCCCATTCGCGACCGCGGGACGTTAAGGCAAAGAGCTAAAGGTCTCGTCGTAGACGTTCCCTTCTCGAGGACGCGAGATTTCCTCCCTCCCCTTTGCCCCCCCCCCTCCCTCTTTTCCCAGTTTCCCTTCGGTATTCCGGAGGACTCGCAGGACAGCAGAGCTCGCGGTACTCCACGTTCACGGTGAACGCAATGTGGCCGCACACCGCCGTCGCGTATCGAGGAAGCGACACTAACTACCAACTGTCAATCGCGCCAATCCCCCCCTGCTCTCTTTCTCTCTCTTTCTCACACTCTTCCTCTATCCCCCTTCCCGACAAAGTCGTCCCCTCTCCGCACAATCGAGTGAATCGAGCCTTCGTGCACGCACGATGCGAAACAAAATTGTGCAGCGGCGCGGCGCTCGCCGCTCTAGGTGCCCCGCGTCTTCTGCTCCTCTCGCGCGGAGGAAATGAACGCCTCTCCTTCCTCTCTCCCGGTCTTTTTTTTTTCTCCAACAGAAAACTACCGTGAGACAGCCGCAACGTAGAGTGCCGGCGTGTTGCGGCATGTGCATGGTACGTTTGTGCGCACGCACGCATAAACGTAACAATATCTTAAGCGGCAACTGACAAGAAGTCGCGGTTGTTTGTTGTGTCGTCTAGCTAGGGGAAGGGGGCGACGGTGAAGGGACGCATGGGAGACGCCAGAAGGCTCAGCGAGGGTACCAAAGGACCGACAGAACGGCGGACGTGTAGTCGTAGTCGTGTACAGGGAATGGCAGGCAGGGGGGCCGGGGGAGGTCGGTTCGTTGATGGGGAAGGGTACCCGACGGAGGGGGGCACGATGCGCGTCTCTCAGCCTCAGCTCGGGCGCTATAGTGCGCGCCGTCGACGTTGTATAATGCGTGCTGCGCGCGCTCGTCTACTACCGTTCACCGTTGGCGTTGCCATGATCATCATCCTTTTTACAGGCGGCAGCATTTGGTTCGGGAAACGAGGGGACGACCCCAATGTTGCCGCCGTTGCCGGCGCGGCGCGCACATGTGGGGTTGCTGGCGTCGTCTCCCTTACCCTCCTTCCGCCTCGCTTTCGAGACCCCGAAGGGAGATCGACACCCGAGGACCCGAGAGATTTTTTGTGGTTGGAATTGTCTGACTCGCGTGCGCTTGTGAAACAGGGGGGAGAGAGGAAGGGACGCCGCGCGTTGGATACTCTTGTGTTGTACGTTTGTCCAGTCATTCTACCTTCCACCACGCTAAAATTTCGTAGTATGATGCAACATTACAGCACGGTAACTTGTAGAGACATCGATTACCGAACACGTACGAAACGCTTCGTCGAGGTCGAGAGCATTTTCATCGTAACTTATTTCCGAAGCGTCATTAGAAAGATATGTCATCATCCTCCTTTGTATAAATAATACTCATCTCAATTATGTAATGATAATTATCTTGCAATAATTGAATCTTCCACATCTTGTTGTGTAAGGTTTCGTCAGACTCCAATCTCGGTGGGAATCATTATTGCACTCGTTATATAATTGAACATTTCGTGGAAGTAAATTATTTCAACCGTTCGCGGTTTTCAATCAGCGGCAGCTTTTGTATTTATCAACGACGCATAAAAACATCGACGAAGATGGTCGAAGATAAGAGACTGAAGAGACTCGCTAGCTCGCGCCATAAAGAAAAACCTATTAAAAACATATTATCACAGGCATATTCAAGCTGCTGAGTGTACAAATATGTATCTGACGTCGGAAACGCTAATTCGCAGTTTATCTTGCCAAGGAGAATTCCCAACATAACATTTCATAGCTGTGTTCATAGTTGTGTTTGCTGCTTTGTAAAACAAAAGTTCCCAAAAGCCGTGTTAAGAGACATGAATATTAATAATCCTGAACAGAACTTTGCTCGTCCATTATTAAGGAATTTTATTACGCGAAGTGTAATAAAAGTGTCTCCATTTTATATCATAATAACGCAAAATTGTACGTGAACCTTGCCCGTGTGTTCTTAACTGGAGTATCAACTTCCGTCCTACCTTTTAATTAAAATTCTGTGTTATTAGAATTCACGATTCTCTAATAATTGTATCTTGCTTCAAGTCTGCTTCGCGTTCTCGCTAGTACAGTTAACGAACAAGTCCTCCAAATAACGAAATCTTGTTTGCCCTTGTGAGATTCTTCGTATTTCTCGAACTTCTCAGGGAGAAACAGCTTTCCATCTTATCCTTGAGTTTTTGCCTCTACATCTGTACGCTTCTTGATATTCCAAACTCATTTACAAATGACGGTTCTCATTCTTATCTTTCTTTTTTTCGAACGTTGAAAGAAAATTTAATTAAAAAAAAAAAGAATAAGATAAAAGATAGCTTTGAAAGCCACAAAAATTTGTCGAAAATATCTGTTTGTTAAATATATTTAATATATTTTTCTATCTTATACAATAATATATAGATGAATAACTAACTAGCTCAACCACAGAGAAAATATTAAATAAACATTTCTTAGAATTAGTATTTACATAAATAAAAAAAATAATATAACTTAATAAATGATAACATTTATAATTTTTGAAATTTTCTTAATATTATCATTCTACGCGATTATTTTAACCACAAAAGGATGAAGCTTTCTCACGCTTTCTTTCAGAATACTAATATTATTGTAAGTATAATATTATCTCATCCTGGGGAGGGATTTGTTATATTTTCACAAAAGTACAAAGTAAACTTTTGATCGGGCCTATAATCTCGCACAATCATCGTGACTCGTTGTACATTAGCGTTGCACGCGATGAGTAACGCGTCCGTTTGTATGAAAACTCGCGAGTGTGTGATCCGCGAGCTTCGGCGATGACTCATTCGCGTAAGCGTTATCGGAAGTGTGAGAATTACTACGGATTCGATTCCATTCATGCGAACTCGCGGATGCGTAAGGACGTTTGTATAACAATCCGCGCATCCGCGGAATCTGTTACATCCGCCGTTATACGTTTTTCGTCGTCTCCGCGACGATGCGATGATGCGCTCGGTGGACCAGATGGGCGAGAGATGACGCAACGAGACAGCAAGCCCGCGTGCATCTTATGCAACGCCGGGGCATGTTGCATGAACCGTCTGTATCCTCGTTGTGAACTCTGCAACTTTTCGCGCCGTTTTGCCTCGCTGAAAATAATTGTATCTCTGAAATAGGCGAGATACGATTGCGACAGAAAACGCAATTTTTGTTAAGCACGCTTTACCGTCTACCGTAATTAGCTCGAGTGACTGTTTAAATATTTATCTTTTATCTTGTGTACATATTGTAGTCTCCATAGTAAAATTTGCTGTCAATTATATCGATAAAATTCATAATTATCTCGATATTGAATCATTTACAATATGAACGCCACACAAAAAGGGTCATGCTTTGCGCTAATTTCCTTCGTTTCTCCGCTAATTAAACCGAAAACGGAAGGACCGACAGGTTCAACCGCATCTTTAGTACGTCTTTAAACATCGTTATCTTAATTAACATCCGCCCACGCACGCTGTCAACGAACCGTTTGTGGCATACAGGTTGAAAAATCGCCTCCGCTCTCTTCGGAATTTTTCCGTGTGGATTCAGAAGCCGCTATTGTTGAAACCCGCCGACGCGCACAATGGAACACGTTTGTTTTCCCGTGACTCCTAAACGCCTTTAAAAATTACAGCTCAGCCGATTGATTCTCATCGTGGCCGCCGCCGCCGCTTCGTCAGTTGTCCTCGTTAACTGTTCATATTGACCATTGCATCGCTTCGTGTATGAGTGCGTGTATGCAGCTAGCTATGTGCAATGCGTACCTTGATAATAAGTCACGACGGCGAGTGTAATTTGTATTTTTCCATCGCGATGCGCGTTAAGGACATGATGCATTTCGTTTTAAATCGACGAATTATATACGCGTGCAAACGTACAGGTGTTGCCTTATCCAAATTTTCACGATGCTGTAATGTCATTGATTTGCTGAAAGATCACTATGTTAAACAACAATTAATTTATAACATAAATTTTTTCGGTTTTTATTACAGAGATTTGGCGCTATTTCGAAGAAGCAAGGCGCACAATTTCGCGGTTACAATTTTATTAATTCTCAAATGCGTGAATATTATATCTAACAACCTGTATACGAGTGAACGGACAGGATCGATCGCCGATATCTTGCAATAAATGGAAATAATTATACAGCGCGACCGCTTTTTATCACGGATCGCCAAGTTCCTTAACCTCGGCGGACCTTTCACTTGTGTCCCTTATTTTTTTTTTCCTTTGCTTTCGGTACGTTGTCCGGCGAAGCACTTCGATCGCGACCGTAATTCGTCCCGCACACGTGGAACCACGCATTCCGATCTCTCGAACGCTATACAACGCTACCAAAGGCTGTGCAGACCGGTTTGCGGGAGGACTACGAAATTGAGAACCGTCGTGACTCAATCGTGTCGCCTGTGACGAATTCATCCAGCGACAGTTTCCCTCCGTCCCGTCGTTTGCCCGTCCAATGTTTCAAAAGCGTATTTTGATCTAAGGCTGAAAGGATCGGCTATTAAGTATACTGCCGTCTTCAAACCTGAGTTTCTTGTAATCTGTATACTCATTTACGAGCCAGAACGGGTCAACTAATTTATGGCGCAAAAATATTTTTATACTTTTCGAAAGTTTCGATGTTATACAAAAATATGTAATACTTGGCATAATTAGTTTATATAATATTTAATTGCAATATTTACGTAGCTTTAAATCTGTATTTCGTTATATTTTTCTTTGGATGACAGAATCATTTCGTAAAACAAAGTGTTTTATACTTATCAACATCTGGAAAAAAAGCACACGTATACGAAGTAAAACATACAATGCCACACCACACATCTGGCGTTCTAGATAGATTAAGAGCAACCTGTTGCTCGCGTATGAGGACGTTTAATGTTCGTCGTGTCACACGTGTGCAACATATACGCTGAGAAAAGACCAGATGTACGTCACCGCGAAAGATTGCGTATTGCTCTGATCTTGAAGTTTCCTATCTTCGAACATATCTCACAGCTCTTGTTAACCCTCCGGCTGTAAACGCATACGCATCAACGTTTATGGATCACGACGACTTATTCACAAGGCGACTAAGACGGATTTCTCAAAGAGTGCATCTATATTAACGTATATCGGGTATATATCTCTCCGCGAGCGCGCATTTGCGAGATAAACGAAAACATCCTCTACGACTTACGACGCGCTGGAATGCGCAACATACGCGTCGTTCCGCGCGACCACGACGCGCAACTCGTTATACCGACATCCGTCTTGAACCGTAGATTTTATCGTCTTTTACGTGAAGACGATTCGCGCTGCCCTCGGCATGCAAATATCGCGTGCGCCCTTGCGACGTATCGCGCGGACGCATCTGAATTTTCTCACGAAGATCCGGTGGATGTATATAGTATAATCCCCGGACGAAAAATGAGCCGCGTTCTGCATTGCATCCACGCATTCGATACTCGACTCTCGCACGCCATCGGCATATATTGACTGCGGCTATAGTAGTTATAGTACACGCAGACGTAACGCCATCGGAAGGCCACCCCTGTTAAGGAGTTTCGTCAAAACTGATCGAACTGCGATTTAAAACTGATTCGGGCCAAGTAGATTTTCGTTCTTCATATCAATATCGATCTTCTAATATTTTCATCGTTTAAACGCTTTTGAATCGCAAGATAATTCTGCGGTACCTGCAGAAACAATTAAGGCATATATGTAGTATGTTTGATCAACGTTATCGCTAAATATGAAATGTAATATTTCTTTTTGTTATCAAAACCGAAGTTATAGAGTAGAGAAACATAAGAAACGAATATAAAATAATAATTTAGGACTCTCGAAATTGGAAATTCGTAACAGGATGGCTATGAGAGTCAAACGCAGTTGTCTGTGCGTAGATGATCAGAATCACTGATTTATTCCAAATCCATTCCAAATGAATTACAATCGAACGTTTCAGCTCATAGATCGAGCCATCTTCAGCGATATCAAACGACGAATAAAATTAAAAGATTGCACAGTTCTCCATTCCAAAGTGATCTCCAAGCAGGAAACTTACCACTTTGGAATGGAGAACTGTGCAATATTTTAATTTAATTCGTCGTTTGATATCGCTGAAGATGGCTCGATCTATGAGCTGAAACGTTCGATTGTATTTCATTTGGAATGGATTTGGAATAAATCAGTGATTCTGATTATCTACGCACAGACGACTGCGTTTGACTCTCATAGCCATCCTATTACGAATAAGAAACGAATTTTCGAGAAAAATTTTTGAGAATAATTCTTTACATAATTAGAATTCTTCACACACAAGGATAACTCTATGAATATTCTATAAAGAGTTTTTATAGGATGCTTTAAATATATTACTGTTTCTCAAAGAAGGCTGGTCGAAAAGTTTATCAGGATGAAGGAAGAATTGGGAATGTGACTAGAGAATTTAAAACCGATAAGGAAATGTCAATCCAGGCCTAACCCAGATCATCCGGTCGCAGCAGGGCCTAATGCAACCGAACCATTTATCTCGAAAATGCACAGATGCTTCCCAGATTTTTTTAACCGTCGTACGTGTCTTCCTTTTCGGCGACTTTCTTCCTTCCCAAGAAAAATAAAGGTTTTGTTTTAGAGAGCGTTTCGAATTCACGAATTCAAGCTCAGGTTACCGCACATGAGCAACATACGTGTTTCAAGTTAAAACAAATGCGACGTCATAAAATTTGCATTTATATTATATAGAAAGCAGTCGGCAATAACTGTCGGAGCGGAGAAGCTGTTTGTCTCTCGGAACTGTTCACGGCATTGAAATCGTATAATTAAAACTTAAATTAACTGGAAGAAAAAGTGAGACAAAATATATTATATATATATATATATATATATATATATATATATATATATATATATATATTTCCATAAAAACGTGAAATTATTTTTTATTGGAATATTTAATTCGAAATAGTTATATGTATATCAACTTTTTAAAATTATATATTTAGAAAAGTTCTATCTTTTACAAGTTTTGAATTATAATTTTAAACTAGGTTATTTCACTTTTAACAGCTCCTCACACAAATGCGTTCATAGGGGAGAACCTCTGAAAATTATTATCTTCAACACCCGGAAATCCAACATCCGCTAATATTAATTCTCGGACTAATTGGACTTTAACTGGCCGAAACGTTATCTGAGTCTTCCTATTTCCTGCACAAAAGCTGGATACAATAATATAAAGTAAAAGTGAAGAAAAATGTCATTAAAATCATTGATGATCAAACAATATCGATTTCGAACTATCCCCATGTTTATTTGTAATCATCTCGTAATCGGAAGGGCTCGTACGGGCTTTAGATATATGTTCCGTTCACCTAGACGCGAGATAAGCCTAGTTATAGAGGTACCCGTTGCTTCTGAAACACCCGCTACGGATATCGTGTCGATCGATCGGTTTCGCCGGCTTGATCCGCGGGTTTGACGCGAGAATGGCGCAGAACAAAGGAAATACCGCGGGTCTTTTGCCGGTCCGATCGGTCTGAAGTCCAAGCGCGCCGACACGCAGGCACAAGGCTTCCTGGCAACGTTTCTCTTTTTCTGCTCTCGTCGCCTCTCATTTCCCGAGAGAACATAATGGACGGAGTTCCGGCCGTGACGATTCCAGCTTGCCGACCCGGACTCTCGGGTTTCTCGGTATGCATCCGCACAAAGACAAAAGCCCGCTGTAACGAGAGCTCTAAGCGTCTCGTTGAAGAACTTCTGGATGAAGGATTTCGTGCCTCTCGTGATCCGGCCACGTCACGGTTTTAGCATATTCACATTGTCACATTCAGAATTGTTATAAATACCGTGGATATCAGTTTCTGTAATCTATATGTGTAATCTATATCACTATAAATCTTTATTGACAGCATCTACATTTAAAATATAGCAATCTATATATTATATAAATATTTTGCTATAACATACAATAAATTGCATTAATATTTAATGCAATTTATGCCAATCGGTTATGTAACATCTAGATGCAATTATTAAGAAACCATATATAATTTTTACAACAATTTTATAAGGATGAAAGTACGGTCGATTCAGACGAAAATGATTTCTCTCGTGAAGACATGGTGAAGATTTTATACTCGATGGAAGGTGATAAGTATGAAATAATTACGTGAGACCTTCTGTCGAGTCGATATTTTCGAACGACCGATAAAAGACACGCGGGTAGTAATAACTCTCGCGAGCGGCGGCCCCGGCGAGAGTCGTACCATAAAATCTAAATGTATTGAATGTTCGATACTAGGCCACAGCACAATTCCAATCAGAGGCCTTAACGACTTAACGATCCGAACTATTGTCGAGGGCCCGTTTATCGAGTCGGTGCAACGTACGGACGTATTTACACGTATATAACCGCTTGCACGCGCATGTGCTCGACATACGATCGCACGTAACGCACACGCAAATCTTCCGTACGAGGTAGTTAAAAAGACGATCGACTGCGCGCAGTTATGTCATGCGTGGCGCGCGCGCGCACAGCTACAAATGCGACTCCCCGACGACGCACGCGAGACGCATTATTCTACAATCGTAGTAAATCGCGGCTAAAGTATTATACATTTATACATAAAGAGGCAATTTGGCAGTGTTATAATACGCGTGCGAACGCACGCGAGATTGTTTGTCCACGTATAGGTGCGACAATATATAGTTTCTTGCTGTCTGCTTTGTGTAGTCTGCATTTTTGCACGCGAGATAGCGATCTCAGATTTAATGGCGTAAACTTTACGCGATAATCGTCGCGCTGTTATAAAGTCGCACGATTATTAATTGGGACAGATTTATTCGATATTTATCTATTAGAACTATCATTATTGGCTTTCTGCCAATGTTCTCATAGGAATTTTGACATATTTAATAGAATATAAAAATAATATGTATATTATAGAGCTTGAATTTCTATCAAAAATGGACAATATGGATCTTAAAAGACTGATCTATTTATCTCTATCATTGATCTTTCCGATTCTTAAAATCATCTATTTACAGATAATTATTTAGCGGCCCATTTTATGCTCGTGCTCAATTAGGGACTTATGGGAAGTTTAACGTTATCTTCCCATTGCTTCTTCAACAGTTCTTGCTCCACGTCCGGCGGCAGGATTTTGTAACGCGCGTGACGTTTGTTCTCCAGATCCTCTGCCAAACTCTGAAGGAGTTCCTTGAATACATAATTGTCCAGATTCTTTGCGATGTAATAGAGAAACAGCCAGTCACCGAAGTAATACTCGTGAGTGACCTTGAGCACGTTCCACGGATTGTACTTTCCAGGGCACGCCATGGAGAACACGAGTTTGTTGAATGACGTACTTCTGCAAGTGAAAAACCGCAATGAAAGTCGCTCGCCCGCGGCATCGTAATCGTGGTCTGTCATCATTTTTATATTAAAGAGCTCTTATCGCGGTGCATTAACGTCACTGTTGTTACTCTGTGTATATTCTTTCTTAGTCATTTTGGTATTTTTAATTTTCTTAGATCTCGCCGACGTATATCTGTCGAGCCTTACACGCACGCGGTATTATGAAATGTATTATAAAATATAACAACAATAATGTATTTTAGTACGCAATTTTACGGAATAATATTATGAACTTTACGTTATAATTTATATAGAGAAGATGCTATTAAATAGTATTTCATAAATGGAAAAAGAAATAGATTTTTCCGGATGATATATACATACGAATATTCTACACTGAGGAAAAGAAAGCAAACCGTAATGAAACCGCGAGATGTAGGTACTATTTTTGCATAGAGATTACTTTTGCAAACAACGTGTATGATGTACGATATTTGTAAAATCGTCAAACGAGAATTCCCAAGAAAGAAACCAATGAGCGAGCACCGCGATGAGAATTTATCAAGCTACAAAACGTGACAGGCTGACGGCAGAAAAATATGTGAAGACCAAATGTAGCAACCTCGAGTGAAGGATCATGGTCAGTAGTCTCCAAACCAATCCCAAACCGGTTATCACTGCCAGCACGATGAACCAGAACCAAAGGACTGTGTAGATCTTCTCGTTAACGATATTCAATGCCATCACACACAGCGCGTCGTGCTTTTGTATGGTACCCGAAGGGCCGTACTTATGAAATTTGCATTTGGTTACCTAAAAACATGGTTGTACATCCATAAATGCGATTGCATCAGTTAGGTGAAAAATCCTGACATTTCGCAAAGAGCAAAAGTTTGTGACAAAACTCTAAATGTTAATAAAAATTAATCATGAAAGAAGTTTTAAAGGACGAGAGAAGGGACAGTTAGATTTTATAAATTTCGATAGTCAATAAAACGTTTGATAAAAATTCTACGCTTTAAAACCGGATTTCAAGCGTTTATGGGGTTGCATTATAAAAGATCCATGATTATAATAAAATTTGTGCATTATAATAATTCAAATAATCTGATATTAATAACTTGAACATTTATATAGCATTGATTGTCACTATAAATACCATAGCTATCAATATATTACCCCAAAATATTATATAATTTACATTATATCAATTTTTAGACACAATATCTACTTTAATAATAATATTGTGTCGAATATAAAAGTGGCAACATATTGAAATTATACCTTTGGGAATACTATATCGAGTGGGTCAACTTTATCCTTAGACGCCGGCTCGGAGACCGACCGGCCGAGATCCAGGAAAGCTCCTCCGAGGAACCAGTTGGTCAAGTAAATTTGCACGATCACGGTTACGAAATTCAGGAACTCGCAAAACATCAGACTGTATGCCCACGGGCGATTCAAATGCAAGCGATTTATAAAGCCGGTGCGAATCTGTTGTATTTTCTCGTCGCGATCTTTTTTCGACGGTACCTTCATATTATCGTTTATCTTGAGCTCCGTTTCATTTAACGACAAAGATGTCATGTGCAATCCTGATACCAGCATGCTTAAACGACCGCCTGGAATTAAACAATTGCAAGAATTACGACGGTCTTTGTGCAGTTGCCGCGATGCTGCTCGTAACTATCGCTCGAAACTGCGTTCCGCGATATTCCGATTCGTAAATATAAAATTGCTAGCAAACAATACATTTGAGTATTCAAGAATGTCGAAGAATATTCAAATGTTCTGCGCCATTAATATTTTTTTCGAAGAATATCCGTCGACCGCTTCCGTTGTATGGATTACCATTCCCCGACATTACAAAGCATTACAAAGTAATTTTTCCAATAGCGTAATGTTACGCTGTAAGTGGGACACTGTATACTGTACGCTGTATGCAGGTGTTATGTGATTAGATCATGACGGCGAGAAAAGATTAATGATGATTAGCTCGCCGCTTGAGATAAACGCGCGCGGTCGTAAACGTCGCGCGATACGTCAACGGATACGCGAGGCGCGAGCTGGTAACGACCTTCCGTTTTCCGCCACAGGTAGTGCGGCAAGTAAAAGAGAAGCGCCTGGAAGAACAGGACAAAGGGCACCCATTGGTAATAAGCGTGGTGTATGACGGGGTCGTCTTTGGCATTTGGTCCAACGCCCGGATGCGGCAATTCGCCCTGCAGTACCGCGGTAGCATTCAGATGCTTCACCTGAAGAGTAAATCAGTTGATAATAAGGAGCGTCTGCGGGAAACAATTGTACTCCGGCTTTGAACTCTCACAGATGGGAGAAGAGAAAAGATTCTTTACAACGCCAATAATTCCCAAGTGTGACAACTTTATTTGGACTATTGATTTCCTTTTAGTTGTAACATAACAAACGCATCCCACACAGCACAGGATATTTTGAGGGACATTTGTGCATCCGCTGGATATCCACCGGATATTAAATATCCACTGGATATCCACCGGTTATTGAGATATCCCACTTTATCTGTAGGACGTCCCTCAGATAAAGTATGCTGTGTGGGATACACGCGCAATAGTTCAACTTAGTTTAGTAATAATGAAAAAAATCACTGAAAATGATATAGAATCAATCGCGTCGTTTATTTTCGTCAAAATTTTAGACTTACCACGGTATATGTGGACATGAAAAAGCAAAAGGTATCGATGACGTGAGACGGTACTCCATCGTCGGCGATACACCTGTTCAAAATAAGAGGAATCTGTCTTAGAGAGCGATATTATATATTGCTTAAATCTAATATAATTGTAAACAATTTAATACAATGAAAAAATTATACAGTTTACCGCATGTATACCTGATATGTTCCCCAATAAATTGTCTGGAGGTGACCAGAATCGACGAAACGAGAAGCAACAAAAACGTAGCTCTATAATGTAATCTGAAAACTAAGCACACACAATCGTATATATATATATAACCTTTTCTTTTTATCCAATATACCACATGTCTTCTTTCCTACTTATCATAATACCGCATATTAAGTACATGTTACGTAAAAGCGATAACTAATCGATAATTAAATTTATGCGATTAGTGAACTGCGCGATAAGTAAAATTCTTCTTCCAATCGTATAATACATCATTGTCATCATTAGCTTCAATTGTGTTAAATACAAGAGATAATTAATTATAACATAGAAAACACATGGTTGTTAGAATTGAGATATCTGTTACCGATATTGTCAATGGCTACTCGGTTCTGATTGACTTTGAATTTGACGTGATCCTTGAGGACCGAGAAGGCAGCGAACACGGTGCCGGGCGCCATCCCGGCTGATTTTCCACGACTCTTCCGGGAACAAGGTCAACGTTGTTTACGTTTGTTCGAGCACAATTAACTTGCGAAATTACGAACTCGCGTTTACGTCGCGCAGCTGATACAAGCATGAACTATCGCGTAAGGTGAACTTCGTGGCTGCCGAGATATTCGAAACTCCGTATCCAGATCGCGAAGCACGACGCTCTATAATCCATATAGAGTACCGATCGAGAACGTACTGAAAACTCGAAAGCATCAATCTCGTAAGCGTTATCAGAAACGACGATTACGCAGCACGTCTCTAGACGTTCCACAAAACTTGGTATTATCGAGAGAGAGGCAGTCTTATTATTGTTAAAACGTTCCATTCGCTCAGATAAGAGCAGATAGCGCGGAGCTAGCGCGAGAAGGCACGGTCATAACTGCGAGTCGAAGAAATAATGAGTCTGTAATACCGATTTACGACTTTGACGACAATCCTCTTGCGAACAGTGTGGATGAAACGTCGACCTATGACCCAATTGTTTGTAATTTATCAACGCGAACCCATGAGCAATAGCTGCGAATTGAACAATGAATTTCAATAGGAAAAATGTTCCCGAAGAACAAATATCTTTTTTAAAGCGACAACTCTTTTCGCAAAATTGAAAGATGATTGCGGTAAAGATGGTTGCTCAGAAGGGGAAATAATAAATAACCGAAACACGAAATTTTTTTATTAAATAATATTTATTTATTTTAAAAAAGCAATTAAAAAACATTCTTTATTAAATCTTTATTTATTAAATTTGTATTAAACAATTCTTAAATATTTATGAGAAATATTATTTGTGATGTGCCAGGAATTGGCATCTCATAAATATTTAAAATTTATGCGTTTTAGTGATTTCATCACTGGAAAGGCAAATCTTAAATTCTGTAATATATAGCGCCAAAAAATAATTTGAAAAAATGCGACTTTTTACGTAAAAAAAAAAAAGATTCATAGACTGACTCATAGAATCTCATTTGTAAAAAGATAATTAAAATTTTATGTGCAAACATACGTCATGAGATATATCATTCCATATATCTCTGTCGAGCGAATATTTTATAAATTATTTTCACGAAAAAAATTAGATTTATTATCTTTCGGAAACAACGCGTGAAAATATAATTTAATTATTATGAATGACTCCTTCCTGCATAAACTATTTTGTCCATCAATATAATGAAAAGAACACTTTATATATAATAGTTGTTCTAAAAGGCTTCATAAAAACATGCTAGACACAAAATATAGCGCCGTTAATATTCATTCGGCCTATAATGAGTTCTCGCAAGGCAGCGAATCGCCCACAAATTACAGGTAAGTGCCGACAGGAACGGATCGTCGCGTTTTAAAATATGAAGCCGACGATTTCTTGAAATCGTGAAAGAAAGCACGCGTCAGCGTGTCTAGTTTCATGCGATAAAAAATTTAAAAAATTGATAAATATTTTCGAGCAAATTTATCCCGTGAGATTTTTCGTCGGTCGAATCATCGATTAAAACAGTAACGAATCATATAGGAATATAAAAATACAATTAAAATATTCTCATGTTTATTAATTGTATCGCATCTTTTTTGTATAATTTTTCTTTATTAAGAGTTGTCAAGAGTTAGCAGCGGGTCGCCAAACATTTTCGCTGTGGCATATAGAAGATATATCTATATCATAGCGACTTATCGCTAAACGAGTCGCTAAACAAACTCGTTAAGCGCTTTCTTCGATGCTTTCAATTTACGATAATTTGTACGGACGTGTTAACTGTCGTGACGCATCTTGACTCTTTACACAGAAAAGAATAGCATTTCCCCCGCGCCATATGGCGGTAGTGCTTTCTGTATAGCTTCATCGCCGCAGAAAGATCAGTTATTTCAAGTCTGTATTAGGTCTGCATTTTTCTTGCGGCGTTGGAAGACTTGCGCAATTGCGCGTTCTAAACCCAAGTCTGTCTGGTTTCGCCGTGCAGGATCCGCCCCTGGGATGAATTCGGAATCATTGCCGCGTATACGGGCAAGCGAGCCATGTTGGTCGAGCCGAACGATGGAGACCAACTGTGGCGCTTGCTTACCCGTAGCCGTACACGCGCGCGGCACCACAACGTATAGACGGTAGACGTTGAGCGTCGACGTGGACGGGCGAGGACAGGAACCCTTTCTTTCGAGGACTCGTTCGTTCTGCCGGCGGCTCGGCTCGCCGGGGCCGGGGCCAATGGCCGGTCAAAGTCCCACCTTCGACGTTCACCAGCTCTGCCCCCTCGTCCTCCTCGCGCGGCCGCTCTTCGCGCTCTTTGCCGGTGTGTAGCGGTCACCCTTGGCGGTCGTCCTCCCATAGCTTCGCCGTCCCCTATGGCCCCCTCGACGTCCGAACTTCTTGCGCGTCCGACGCTCATGAAGGGGGGCCCGTCAAATCGGAGCGGAGCGGCGCGGCGCGGCTCGCCGCCGCCGACCCATCGCCGAGAATCCCGATTGCCTGACCCCCCGTTCGAGCACGTCGTTCCAGAATAAATCCTACCTCGCTGATCGATCAACGTGTGGATCGAATATCCATGTGAATGATGAAACCGAGGCTGATTCATGATCACGCGCGGGCGCATTATCTATATTCTACGCTTAAATTTGAACCCGTGACGGAAACTTTTCCTCCGAAGAATGATAAGAATAAAACGCGCTTCGGAGTGAGAATAACACTTAAATTCCCGAATCTCTTACGTAATACCTTTTATTTCAGAGTCAACATTCAAGATTCTCGGAAACGAAACTGATGAATCAAGATTTACTCTGCCCGCGCGCGGCACACGAACTTCGCGGGAACTTGGTTCTGGGGACAACGACAGAAAATCCATTCCGGCTTTATGGCGGTAATCCGCATTAGCGATTCCACCGGATTAGCGACCGACACCTCGTACAAGCGCAGAGAAATATGTAACGCGCGTCCCCAACGCGGGCACGTACGACTCGAGTTGCCTTTGTATGTACAGCCGCGGTATCGTATCGTAGGTATATAGGTATATCGTTTCGTTCCTATGATTCGCTCGGTTTAATAGCTGGATTTGTAATTGGAGCTCGCTCGCACACACGAGCCGAACGACATTCGTGGAGAATTGAAAGAAGCTATCCCAGCAATTTCAGTTTTAATTGATGATGCTACGACACACGCAACGCGCCGCCATTCGTCGATTAACTCGCGAGAACCAATGATTTATTCCCGGAACACGGGATTCATCTTCGTGAATAAATAATTATCTACCGCGAGTTAGTCTATTGATCAATGGTGCATATGCGTAATGCCGTTCCGGGGGCTATAAATTAAAATCAGAATATCCCATGCGTTGTAAACTCCTTCGTCTTCATTCGCCCCCTTAATTAATACCTCGAACATGCCGAGCGAGCAAGTCGCGAACAAGAGCCGTCGAGCGAACGTACATTTAAGCCGCTTGAGATTAATTTATTAGACTATTTCTGTCCACTGCTTCTCTTTGTCTCTCTCTCTTTGAATCTACATCCTCGTTGTTTACTCGCATCACGTTCCACCGCCACATACGAGGGTATATTAATTCATCGTGCAATGGCGGATTTGCTCGGGGCCTTGTATAACGTCCTCGTGTCATTGCGTGCTTGTAGCTATCCGGTTTTTTTTTTTTTATTATTTTATAATCGTTAGCTATGCGTGTGCAGCGTGTGACGTAGTTATATACATAAATAAGGCGATAATCCATTTTACTAAATAATAAAACGAGATATTTTTCGTCCCTCCAGCGTGAATGTTGGTCTTGGAACCTTACTGGAGAATTTCTCTTTAAAAATCCCGTCTTTTTAAATCCTACTAGCCAGTTTTCCTTCCGAGAGATTTCCAAGCTCTCCATTAAGGAAACGACAGGTTCTTCTTCTAAGGGAATCCTAAATTCTCCACTAGCGTCGCTAGTCTTACACTCACGTCTCACGTCTCACGTCTCTCGAAAGACGAGCGAATTCAACTCACGTTCCTGGCCGATTCTGAAAATGCTGCTGCTCGTCCAGCCGGTCACGTTACACGTGCGATGTAACGTGACCGCCACCGCTTTATTATTCCGATCTGGTCGTTAACGTCAGATTACTGTCTGCTCGCTATGGCATGCGAGTCGGCGCGACGAATCGTCATAGAGATGAACGTTTCCTTCGGGATAAATACAGCCCGGCACGCGTAGAGTCAGGCTGCGTGTAACGAGCGCGTCATTGTACAACGCTGCTCTCTAATTTATTAGATGTCGTTGTGTGAATGCCCTTTCATGAACGCCCACCGAGGTAATGTATGTGACGTCACATCGTGTATAAATTGATACGTAAAGTCGCCGATGGGATGGCATATTAAGATACAATTGTGAATTCTCATCGGACGAAAAATTAAAATTAAAGGATATGTTAAAACTATATGACAAACGAGAGATTTCATAATACTTAATATTAATATTTTGTATTATCCTTAATACAATATATTATATGCGATCGACCATGTGATGATTTAACATATTATTTTGGGATAATTATATATTAATTTTTTTTTATTACCAACTTTCTGTACATTTTAATATTTTGATTATTAAGTATTTTATTAAATTAAAAATTATATTTTTTTCTTCAAATTTATATTGTCACATTTCATATGAAAGAGATTAGATAATTTTTATCAAGAAAGGTATGGTTCAGATATGGCTAAACAATGCTAAGCGTTTATGATAAAAGCCGTGGTATTTCCTACAATATTGTCATCATTTACAGTACATAAATGGCTTGATCTACTATCTTTGTGCACACATGATATCCTGAAAGCTTGTAAACGAGAATATACAATTTCATTTTCAAGGATATAACATTTTATATATATATATATATATATAGTATTATTAAAAAATATGTATTATATTATGTAAAATATATAAAAGTATATATTACATTAATTATACATGCTACATAATATAATACATTTAATGCTATTTAGTGTATAAGTTCAAGGTTGCAATAATTACTATTTAGGCGTAATTAAAATGATAATTACTGCAACTAATTACATAAAAAATCAAGCGCAAGTAGTACTCATTAATGCGCTCTAACATTTCGATCTTGCGCATCAAGATTCGTCGGCAAGGTTTAAACTCCACGGTTCTCCCCTTCGGATAATGACGGCCAATTTCGTTGGCGTGCGGGAAAATTTAGTTCGCTAATGCAGTTCAAGTGCAATAACGTACCTGATGATCGCGGGAGGGAAGTGAATCGCAATTGCTTGGACCTCGAGAACGCGACGCGCGCTCCGGGCCTGCCGTTCGTAATCGCGGAGGGCGACACGCACGTGCAGAGGCCTCCCTCGTTAACGGGCCCCACACCTACGCGTTCTCGTGACGCGACGCAGTATAATGAAATCGACGTCTATGTAGGAAAACTAAGGTCACGACACGTTGTTTCTAATATTAGCGGCGGCCAATCGTGCCGTGATCCCCGGTGATCTTTACGGCTGTCATTTGCATCTTAATTATTGCATGTTATTGCTACTCCCGTTAATTGCGGGATTTCGTTACCTCGTTTCGTCAGTGCCGAATTTAGAGAAAAAAATATTTACGTGAAAACTCATTTGTTAACACAAATGTAATATATGACCATAGATGAGGAAACAATATATTATGTTACTTTGGAATATGCTTATTTATAATTTCAAGAATTACTTTATTTTATGAATAATGTTTAAAACATTTTTGCGCATTACATTTTAAGCATTGTCAAAACAGAAATAAAACATTAGAATGTCACGGCACCAACAGTTCAAACACGACGCCTGATTAAGAGCCACTTTAGTCTTGAACTTATCTCTTCTTATCTATTTTATAATGTTAAATATAAATAAAGTGACGGATAAGAAAATACTACAGTTTTTTTCATATTTTTCCAAATTAACAGCGGCTCCATGTTGAATCCTGAGCGATTACAATCGAGGAGTTCAATGTTCAATCATCATTTATCATTAACCAAATAAGACGTGCTTTAATATCGTTTTAATACCTTAATCGCCCGGATAGTGGATTCCTGAAACAAGTTTTCCTTCTACACCCACGCCCTTCTTACTTACCATTGACCTACAAAAGTTGCGCGCTTATTGCGCGACGAACCGTCAGGACAGAAACGGGGTCACTAAAGAGAGAAAGTGAGAGAGAAAAAAAAGACAAAATTGAAGACAAAAACTTGATCGTTGCTTAATCGTTGGTATTTATTAGTTTAACTTCACAAGAGAAAACATTTTGTATTAAAATATATATATATATGTATATATATAACATTCTCATTCCTTAGGAGGGCAGTGTTTTCTGGCCGCGATTGAACCACGCGCGGTCGAAGAGCGAAGAGACGATAAGTAAAAAAGATACATATAAGAATATAATTTCCTGCTCGACCTGGATGCGGCGACGTGTCTCTGTTCTTCGTTCTTCGAGTGTGTGTGTGTGTGTGTATGTATGTGTGCCGGCAAGCACGGTGCCCTTTTCTCGGACCTTGCTACAAATTACTCTTAATCGCAACGATTCGGCATTTGGCGATCGGTGCAATTTCGGTGCGAGATCCGATCCCGACGCGCGAGAACGATCCACGGCGATGGGCGTAAAGCGCATTTTCCTCCGAGCGGCGCGGCGGCGGCGGCGGTCCCCCGGTCGGGGGAGGGAAACTCGCCGGAATCACACCGATCACGGATAACAAACACCCGTGACGACATTCGTCGTTCGACGCCGACGACGTGTACAGCTACCGTTTCTTAAGCCCTATCGTCATATCGCAGATAGCATATCTCTCCTACTCCTACCTAATTCTTATAAATATCGTCGATACATCAATGACGGGGGGAAGAGAAAAAAAAATCAATCCTAAATGTATAAAGAAGGCAACATGTGTCTATCGATTATTTTGTGCGCCCTTCTCATCGACACATTCGAACGAATGCTGTACCATTCTCATCTATGTACTTTGTGTATCTCTCCCCTTCCACAAAGATACTACATATTTATTCTACTATAATTGTTTTTCTGGCTTATCACTGTGTTGCAGTAGGCGCGAGAGCTTGGGCGACCACCCTTCTCCCTATCCTTTTTTTTCTTCTCCCTTCCGGTTGAACAGAAATCGGACAAAGCAATACATGTGTATATATCGGCAGCGCGATATCCTATCTACTCGTCGCGATGCATCTCTACCGCTGGAAGCGCCGTATCCAAAGACGTATACGAAAGGAAGCGAGAGGAGTTCTTATCTACGCTTGGCAGGATGCAGGCACTTTTGGTTAGTTACACGGCGTATGATTCCGTTACAGCTATATCTCGTCTCGAATGCACATGGATATCCTGTCTCTACTCGAGCGTGCGCAACTGCAGTTTCCAGATAAAGCCGCAGTTTTCAGATAAACAACGCTTGCTCGGCTCTGGTTCCGACGTAATTTTCCATGTCTTTAATCAACGGAATGTCGGTGCATTTACGCGGAAATCACATCCCCTTTCTCCTCCTCTAGAATTTCATCTCTATTGGACTTCACAAAGTCTCTCGATTACGGAGATCACGAATTTCGTAAACTTCGAAAATAACTTCCACGGAGGCGAAAAGGGTGTGCGTGTACAATAAAAAAATTGTATTTGTTTTTTCGTTCGAAAACGACCGCAGTCTTTATTGGAATGTCGATTACTTGTATAAGGGAATGCACTTTGTATCTAAACGCTAACCAGGCACTTGTTAGGCGTAACGCACATGGTGAGTGTCGCGGTTAAATTTTTCTAGGAAGTAACATTGAAACGATGAAGACAAATGCCGGCCGAGACAATCATTATTGCCGCGCGAGAAACGGAAATAAAGCGAGGTGGAAGGGAAGAACGCCTACACGAAAAAAAAAGAGATGTATATTATGCAAATTCTAGCGTTATCTCCGACCGATGAGTGACAGGTTGAAGCCTCGGAGAAAGTAACGCGATATGATATAACAGGACAACAGCGTTGCGTTCGTCGTTAATAATAATTCTATCTCGCGTATACATCTAAAGGCGATACAAAATCACGACGACGTGGAGTGTTTCGATTACCTGGCAGTCTTACTTTGAGCACATAGATCTTTCGGAAATGTTCTAGATGGCAAAGAAGCGAATAATATAAAATCGCGCCGCGTTTTATCCTCTCTCTATATAACTCCTTTTATCTCTCTAATAAATCCTACAGCGCTACCCATCCGTATGTTCCGTACACGTTTTGTCGCCGAAAATGGGCGTTTTTCTTTTTACGCGTTCGAAACACGAAACTGACGGTTGCATTACAATGTCGCATTACCGTGATATCGGAATGTCTGTATTATATCTACTATTAAATCTACGCTGATATTCGATTCACTAAAAATTTTTCTTCTTTTGAGAACTGTTAATTATAGAATGCACTTGCAAACTTTTGATTTTTCTTTCAAGGAAATCTCGATCCCAAATTATCGTGTACACTGATAAAGAGATATCGGGAATATTGACGTGTCATTTTCAATATACAATTGTGTCGGTACAAGATTAAGATAAGAAAAACACGGGTTGCCGAATAATAAGTTTATAGACCGGTCGTATCAGTTTTCTAGCGAAATAGATCGCGAGGCATTTTAGTGTCGCGCAATTCCCCGAGCACTACATCCTGAACGTTTAAATCCTTAAGCGTTATCTCGGTGCCGTTATCTTGATAAAACTTGTGGACAATCGTCTCGAGCGTCAAATCAACGGGCTGTTAATTTTTCACGCTCGCATATCTTACGCAGCAGAAAGTGTCGCTGACTACGGGCTACCGGGCAGGTCGTCACGTTTCGAACTCCGTCGAATAACACAAACGCGAGTCGGCTCAGGTAGTAATGCGATATTAGGTATTCCACGTGAACACGTCAGTGGGATATTAAAAGTAAGTGACGTTCGCTCGCGGTCTACGTGCAGAATATACGAACGGTAAAAGGTAGCGCTCTCCCTTTTTTTTTTCAATATTTATTTATCGTTTACCTCTACGTGTTGAAATATCTGAACTATCACTTGTGAAACGCGTGTGATGTCGATGGACGAGTGAACTAAGAGCAAACTGCATTTCATCGTTCACGTAATATTACGTTATATCGCACATAAATTACTTAGTATAAACAATTTAGATGTCTTCATTTACGCGCAGTACAGTTTTTTAACGTTACGTCAAAACGTCACCGCGTTGTTACAATAACATTCGCCGATTCATGGTACCCCAGTCTTACATATATACCATTAAAAAAAAAAATCGCTGGCAGACGTGTACATACTTGTAGCGTTGCGACTTGGCCCCTCGACGCATCACACTTTTATATCGTAAGTCCGTGTTGTAAAAAGGAATTATGGCGAAGAATAATCTGTGTGACGACTTGGTCTATTCAAAAATATACATTAATTTTACGTCGTATAAAAGAAGAACTGATGCGCGCGAGATACAGCGCGTCGATTTTGTAACCTAGTTTATAAATCTAAATTTCTCGGTACTCGCGATACAAAATCGCGGGCACCATTCTTTTTTGTGCGCGGAATGACGAAGAAGACGCGCGTTTAATATCTACGCACTTATGCATAATACATTCACACGCACATACACACACGGCACTCCCTCTCTCACTCTCCCATCTCCCTCTTTCTCCCCCTCATTTTCTCTACATGCTCACCATACATGTACAAATCAATTTTTCCTCTCTCTCTCTCTCTCTTTCTCTCCTATAACATATATATATATATAGCAACCTACAATGTACATGCGTGTTCTTACGACACGCTTCTAGGATATAAGAAAGATCAACGTGATCGGTAGCGTAAAGAAACCAAAAGTTAGATTAGGTTCGCGGGGGGCGGCGAGCGCGATTTCCCCTCGCGTGAAAGCGATCGAGGGGGAACTTCGGAGTCGCGGCGCGAGAACCGACAGACTCTCGGCGTACGAACGCGCGGATGCTGAAATCTTTTACCGAACACTCCCCGCGAGGAGATAAATCTCACCGCGAAAGGGCACGTCCGGTCTCTGCTTTTACGCGCTCACAGGATCGTCGCCGGCCCGCGATTCACGCGCCGAACTCGAGAGACATGAAAACGCTCGATACAATGGAACGAGGAAAAAAAAAGAAAAGGAAGAAAAACGAAGAGAACAGCTAAGGCAGGAATGGCTGCTGAAATAGCACGCGAACGCCGTCCCCCGCTTTATCACACGATCCAAGTCTGCGAACGAAGGGCTTCCGAGAGTGCCTCTGGGAGCACACTCGCCCTTTTGTTTCCATTTTCCTTTAAGCTCTCTTTCACGGTTGTTTCTCTTTCTCTCCTCGTTTTCGTCGAAGGACAGATCCCCCTCGTCCTCGGGGATGATCGCTTTCGAAATGGCGAAAAAGCTGCGACAATATGCGGGGCACAGTGGGCATAAGTTGCCGGCGCGCGCTCACGCGGAGCGGCGTGACAATGGGAACCCCCCGGCGCCGCGGCGCGGCGGGCGTGCGGCTCCTTCCCCGCATATTTCCTTCGTTCTCGAGTATATATTCCTACGAGGCAGGCCGTCGTTCCGTTCCATGTACCTTCCTTACGGACGTACACGGCTACACGAGGAGCTCCGTAGGAATGCAAGCGCGAGGAACGGACGCGCGCAGGAGCGCGGCGAGGCGCTTCGCGGAAGGCTAGATTTTTTTTATTCTCCGCGCGCGCGTGGAATGACGTTCGTGATGAGGGGGGCTTTATCCGCGGTTGCGTGTGAGCCCCGCTCGCGAAGTACATGCGTGGATGGGAACGATAACGGTGACGCAGGCCAACAAACTTGCTCCGATCTTCATGTCACCGGCTCGATTTCGTGTTAATTTGGCGTTAAAAAAAAATATGAAAGAATACGGTCCATCTTAATTTCCTGATCGATTAATTATCGTAATTACACGAATGTAAAACAATCGAGTCGAGCTGCGGTCGTGTGACTGTTCGTCAATTAATTGTTCGTACGTCATGGCAAAAATAATCGGATGACTCGAGCTGCCTCGTAGGATACATGCCTCGTAAAGCAATCTATCGTTTTAACGCTTATCTCGGTCGGGAGTTTCATTTCTATATTTATAAAAATAAAGGAGAATAACTTCCGTTTTCTTAAATTAACGTGAATCATTTTTACATGAGACTGATTGAAAGAAATTGTATTCGATTGATACGATATACCAAATTAATTTATCACAAACTGAAAAGATGTTTTAATCTATATAAAGAAAAAAATAGGCTATTTGTTGTAAGAATAAAAAATCCGACAATTTGTGTTACTCATTACGAAACACAATTCGCTAAAATCCAATATATAAATGATAATAAACAATAGACGGGGTAAGAGTCCGACGCGTGGAGTCGACGAGTTGTGGAGCCGCGAAGTTCTTGCTCGAGGAAATGTAGGAATGCGCGAGGGTAAAATGAAGGAAGCGGACAAATGTAGAAAACAAGTGGAATGGGCGGCGTATAAAATCGATGGGAAACTCTCCGCAGGTGAAAGGATCCGAAGACGAGGTGAGTTCGACGCGAAGACGAGGAGAGGCGAGGAGACGGGCGGCGAACTGCTGCGCGCTTTGTCTTCGCACCGCAAACCCGACGTCGAATGGAAGCGTGTACTCGCGCGTAAAGAGGTACGGCGAGACATAAAAAAATCTTGTCCTAACTACCCGGGGCCCAATTGCACCGACGCTAATGCTGACTTCAACCTCGATCGACTCGGGGATCCTGCCTGAATTCAGAATTGGAATCGGGAGAGAGCGGAGAAACCGATCTAAATTCCACGTCGATAACAACACTTGTTAATTATACATAATTAGACATAATTAGCTAATTATACTTATTTATCTATTAAATTACCTATAAATTGAAATAAACAAAGGTTTTTTGTTTATCAATCCCGATTCGTCAAGCGGATTAACTTATCTCGATTGACTAAATCTCGCTTCTTTATCGACGTACATCTAGATCGGATTAACATCCGTTCGTGTGAATTGACAATCCATAATTGACTCCGATCGAATTAATTCGGAGCATCCCTGATCGTTCATCACGGTGACGATTAAATTCAAGGATCAATTTAAAACTAATTCCAATTAATTCGATCTTCCTTCCTTGTCTGTAACATGAATAAAATACAATATATAAAGGCTAATAGTCCTAGAGAGAGATCAGATAGTCGTCGGTGCAATTCAACCTAAAAACGCAAACAATTCTTCCAATCCTCGCTTTGTATCCGCGATATCGGTATGGCTGTCTCCCCCTCACCCCCTCAATCTCTCCTATTCTCGTCTCTAATCCGGAGACGGTCCTACCGTTCGCTTGTTCCCTATGTCGGGCGGGGCATCACTCCGGGCAGAGAGATGAGGAACCTTCCGGAGGACTCGGGGAGCGTCCCTTGAAGAAAGTCCTTCCCGACCGTACGGCCGTTAAACGCTCTCCTTGCCCTGGAGCTTAGTCGCGAGATCGGCGATGAGCTGCTTGTACACCAGCGGATCGATGTTCTTGCCGAGCTGATAGAGGACGAACCAATCGCCGATCTGGCACTTGTCGTTGATGGTCTTGATCTGCTCGTGCGGCGAGAGACGCGAGCGCGCTCGCAGCAGCACCATCCGCACCTTCGGCCCGAGTACCACCGCCGCGCGATAGAGCAGGCTGAGGCCGCTCAGGATCGACAGGATGATGAACCAGAACCAGAGGAACACGTAGATCTTCTCGTTGACGATGTTCAGCGGGAGCACGCAGAGACCGTCGAATTTCTGTACCGTGCCGGACGCACCGTATTTGTGGAACGTGCACTTGGTCACCTTCGGGAACACCTTGGACATGGGGTCGATACGCTCCTCCGGCTCCATCTCCGTGAACCTGATGACGTCGGAGCCGTACGTGGTGAACTCGCCGTCCAGGAAGAAGTCTATGAAGAAGATCTGACCGACCACGTTGACGAAGTTCAGTAATTCGCACAGGAAGAAGCGGTACGCGTAGAAGTTCTGCGAGTGGAGGTTCGAGGCGAAGTAGTCGACCAGCAATTTACGCCGGTCGCTCTTGCAGTCCTCGCTTACCACCGGACAATTGAGGTCGAGCACCAGCATCTTGATCCGGCCGCCTTCCCACGTTTTCCACAGGTAGCGCGGCACGTAAAAGAGAATCGCTTGGAAGAAGAGGGTGAAGCAGACCCACTGATAGTACTTGTGATACTTGACCTGGTCCTCGCCTTCGACGTGGGCGGCGACCCCGGGCTGCACCAGGTCCTTACCGACGATCCCGGTCCGGTCCGGGATCGTGAAGGTCGAGTAGATCCAGCAGTAGGTGTCCATCACGTGCAGGGGGATCTCGTCGACGATGCAGTCGATCGGGTCGCCGATGTACTGCCGGGAGGTCACCAGCAGGGAAAAGACGACCAGGCCGATCACGGTGGCCTTGTAGTGCAGCCGGAACACATTGTTGTCGATGCACACGGAGTCGAGCTTCAGCAGCCCCTTCACCGAGCCGAACACGTCGAACATGGTGGCGGCTGTGCGTCGTTTTACCCTCTTTCCTACCTTTTCTCACTATACAATCGATTCCTCTCTCTCTCTCTCTCGTCCTCGCCGTACGCGCGGCTTGCACACGCGTCACCGATGCGTCCGACCGGTCCGGTCACAAACCGAATTCGTTTTGTCCCAGTGTCTGGCCGTGCAGCGCTGCAGCCTCCACCACGTCCACGACGCGACACCCGTCGTGCGCGTTCGAGTCACGCTCGGCAGCTTCCGCGCTTCCTCGTTTCTCACTCGCGTAAACGCCAACCCCTCGGTGGCGGCGACGGCGGCGACGGCGGAGCGGTGGCCGATCGGCGTTACGTTAATTCGTTCCGTCTCGCGGCGGGGCACACGTGCGCTCACGCTCCTGCTACACGCCCGTACTACGCGGCGTCGCGTTCGGCGGATTCCTACTTTCCTTACGTTCGCGCGTTCAACAACACGCTATCGTCGCGCGCACGCGTTCACTACACTACGTTACCGAGCGTCACCGGAGCGGCTCTGTCGTAATGGCTGCGCTCGAGACGCCGTATACGCGACACAAGCGCACGCGAGGACACGACGCGCGTTCCACGAGCTGCTCCCTTTTCCTTGCCTCTCTTTCTCTCTCTCTAGTCCTCTCCCCCTCTAGCGGCCTCTCCGTCTCGCTCGCGCGCCGCGCGATTCCCTCCTTCTCCACCTTGTGGACGGACTCGCAGGGGCCGGGCCGGTCGGGGACCGAGAACTGTTCGCTTTGCCGCTTGTGTGCGGCGCGGCAGGGAGCAGGGAGTCTCTCTCCGTCCCCACCCACAACGCTACAACACTGACTTTACTCTTTTACTCACCCTCCTAACCCTGTCCGTTCTCGTCCCTCTCATTCTACGCCGAGCGGCTTCTCGCTCTATCCCATACTACGATCGGCGCGCGCTCGGCCGATCTCGGTTTTTCGTCTCGTGGCGCGTTCGGCGGACGTCGGCCAGCCTCGGGCACCGTCGTTCGCCTCGCCGCGCCGCGCGGCGACATGACTCTCGCATGGTTGTTACCATGGCGACTGGCTACCGATGCCGCGGGAGCGTGGGATACTCCGAGAGCACTTTGATCCGTCTGCAATGTCTGCATCCAGTCGCGATCGGCGCGCCAAGTCATTAATTCTATTCTTTTTTTGCATCTATTAGAGCCATTATTCTCTATATCTTCAAGGTGTACAGAATATATTTTTTGTATTTTCATTATGTTGATAGAGTTATTAGGTAGAATTTAAGACAGATTTAAGCGAACTTCTAGTCCGAATTTTAATTTGGATGTAACATATATGGAAATTCAAGCCTGAAACATACCGCATCAATTAATATTGAGCGTTGACAGCAAAAAACTAAATTTTTTTTCCTATTCAAGTATTCACGCTGTAGCTGTATTATAAATAAAAACAATATATGTATTAGTTTACCAATTTCAATGGTAAATGGCGAATAAAAACGAATGCGTTTCGAATTCGTGTCTTAAACAAGTTGATTCTTAAATATCTTTTTTTATACATTTTATCTTAGGTTCTCTCACAAAATGGGTTCCTGTTTTACATCTTTCAAATCATGCTCGTATGTGAAAACTTTGTTCTATTTTTAAACCTGCTGCAACGAAAGAGACTGAAAAGCAAGCGGGAATATCAAATTTATCGTGCCATATCGTTGAAAAAGCCCGCAAATTGTTTTTACGTTTGCCTCTCTGGGTCAGTGACACAGAATTACACGTTCTGGAGTGTGACGTAACCCATGAATGAAAACTGGTGAAAAACTGTACTGCTGTAACTTCTTTCTTTTTTTTTACGCGCGCAACATTGCGTGACAAAGCGTGACGCTCGCATGACGCAAGGATAATATCTTTATCCAAACGTGTGTGGCTTGTGCCGCGAAGGTCTCACGCCGTTTTACTCGTGACATTTACTCTGAGAGACTTGCGCGGATCTTATAGCGCGAATTATACGCTACGGAGATTATAGTAGTAACAACAGTATTACGGCTATAGCTATATGGTAAAAGATGAGCAACGGTCGCATTTCTGAGCTCAGGAATTCGGCCGGGTCTACTCTAAATCCCTTCCCGTCATTGATTTTCTCAAGAGAAAACCTTTAACGAGTGCTTTTTTCTTTTGTCCAGGTCCAGAGCGCAGGTCAAAGGGAAACTAAACTTCTGGGAAACTGTTAAGGAGATTTAGGAAACTTCTAAATCTGTACAAGAGTTTTTCTACCTGGTCTTCGGCAAAAGGAAAAATTTTCGTACTGGAAGACTCAAGTTATAATATTCGCCGTAATATTTAACTGATTATTATGCTGAACTAGTAATTAACTTGGTAAGTGATTTGTTTATCTTGGTAATACCACGGTATCAATATACCGAACAAATATCCCGCAAATATTTTACATTATTAATACATTGAAAATTAATTAAATAATTGAAATTACAACTTGCACTAAGCGACTAATGAATATTTAAGCGTAATCCACTACATTATTGTAATCATATGCATCATTAATATAAAGATATTAATCATTGTATAATTATATTATGCAAATTAGTGCTTTAATTAGTGCGTTAATTCCACTCACATCCTGCGCACCGAATCGTAAATCATTCATGATTATCGTACGCCATCAGGCACGTGATCCAAATATAGACCTAGTGTGATGAAACCTACACCTCTTCGCTGATTAATTATTCTCGCTAAATCTATATTTAACAGATTACCGCTTAGTCTATCGAGGACCGAGTAACGGATAGGGATACCTCGGTGAGACATCGTGTTCGTATATCATCGTTCGCGAGTAACGTCAGCAGGATAACGTTATCTAGCCGAGCAGCCCTATCGTGTTGCGTTGAGAAAGCGTCAGACGTTAAAGTATATAATAGCCAGCTGTTTGAGTCATTTCGCAGAAGAATCGCGTCCGAGTAACGTCATCTCGTTATCTGCCGTCTTCAGGTAGGACCTTATACTCACCTTACCAGGCACGGGTTCGGATGAATCAGCGAGCTGTTTCTCGCGAAAAAGGATCTTTAACTCTGGTAGCACCACGAAGGGGCCGTAAAAAACTCAAAGACCAAGGAATTCAAACCGGTTGAGCTTGGTCGATTCAAATTTCGAAGCCACTCGGACAAAATAATCCTTTTATTTACTCGTGACATTATTGGCGAACATATTTTCCGCCTCTGTCGTGTTTCGACGAAAATTGATTGTTTCACGCGAAACGATTTCTTTAATTATATACGATATATATATAACCGGGTTTTCTGTCGGGTCCGACGCACTCGGGAAAAAGCTAGTAATAAATTGCAATTTTAGTTTAAAGTAATTTCAACGTTTCATCAATAAAAATCTTATAACTCCCATCTGAGTGGATCTTATCCTCTCTTTACGCGACGTAACTCGGATATAATACAATTGTACATACATTGACTGGCACAATATTGATACCAGATAAGCGATATATCTATCAATCGCGAAAAACGTAGATAAGGTAAATTATATTCTATATCTCGTTCAATCATCTGGTGATCTTACAGCCGTTCTTATTGATATACGTAATCTGATCCGAAAGATAAAAACCATAATATTACGGTTATTGAATTTACAATCGGTATTACACGTAATATCGCTACGTGTGATCCCGCACGTGCTTGCGAAACTCGGACACGACGTTTAACCCGAGAATATAGTTACTTGAGATGATTTTTACACCCCAACAGAAAAAGAAGCTTTTAGTTACAGTAGTTTACTGATTAAGAATACCTATTTTTTAATTTCTCCTTACTTTTTTTTAAATATGTTGAGTAAATCTATATATATAATAGTGTCAAATATTGATAAATTGTAGAATAATCAATAATATACAATATGTAATTAATAATAGTGACTTCTAAGTGAAGTGTAAGAAACACCCCAGGTGATTGCCGGATCTGACTACGTTCTTGAATTAATATTAATTTAAATATTAGTTCTGGTCAGTCTCTTTTTAAATAGAAATTTACTATTAATTTCGTTTAGTATTATCGTTTTCAGATTAATATCGTGATATTGTATCGTTTATGATTTGAAAAGAGAAAGAGTTATCTGTTTACCAACATATTTTATTGTAAATTTACAGATACCAGAAAGTAATGATTAGCCATTATTTTTTTAATAATTCAATAAACTGCGTATATATAGATCGTGATGTCTCATTAAAAGAATTTATTTATGATAAAAAAACTAGCTACGTAGCACGACTTTATGGCCATCCTACATATGATTCAATGCACACAAAACTCGATAGAATATGTCAGATAAAGTCGTCAGATTTTATTATAAGTGACATAGTGGTGATTTATTATCTCACGTTTCACAAGAAAGTAATGAATGTAAACAGTTTTATACCTGTCACAGAACTCATACGCTCAAGGACGGTCCTGTGGCGCAACGGATAACGCGTCTGACTACGGATCAGAAGATTCCAGGTTCGAATCCTGGCAGGATCGTGGAAATTCTTTTTCTTATTTTCTTTGCTCGATTCGAATTTTATTCGATTTTATTTTGAAGAAATCGCTCTTTTTCAGCAGAAATGATTAATTTTTACTGAAACGTCACTGGTTTCAAAAAAAGATCTGAATATTGCATATTATCTGGTAGATACTCTCTTTAATGAACTTGGATGATTGAATTTCTGAAGAATTCATTATTTATCCATTTATTTTATTCATTAAAACAAATGTTATGCTTTCTAAGAAACGTTTTGAATAATAAGATTATAACAAGATTTTTATTCTATGTTACTTTTATGAAACGATCTTTAATTGAAAACTATGTGAATACATGTTATGTGCTTGGCCAAGTTCGTTTTTAGTTATATTTGTCAAGAGACAAGTATTCTCATATTGATAAGTACATTAGTCATAGATACATTCTCACTATTCAATCAAATGAGATCTAAATACTGAACATGTTAATAAACCATAAAAAAAATGAAACAAGCAGAAGATACTTCCTACAATCTTTTATGTTATTTTTTAACGTAAATGATAATTTTATACTAAAGTTCCACGTGTAGAGCGATATGTATTTCTAGATACAATAAAATTGAAGAATGTGTATATCCTATTCTTTCATTAATTGGTTAATTATTAAATTTCTTAGGACATTTAAGAAGCTTCGTATTTCCAGAGAAATGAAAAAACGAATAATTTTAGTGTAACAAACTAGGGTGACATTTCCATATAAATATCCTGCTATATTTTTCATATTAAGGATGTTCCCATCTCAATTTGGATTATATATTTTATAATACACAAATATCTAGCTCTTTAAACGATGTAATTCGTATCTCTTGACAAGAGATCTTTCATTTATCAGCGTAATTGGTGTGATGTTATGATATTATCTTTTATTGTGTATACTTACATAGAAGTCATACATTATATTCTATTATTTCTATTTACTCATTTGATTTTGTCATACTGTGTCTCTGTGTTAGAAATAGGCCGGGTTAAGGAAGGTCCTATCGCATCTGCTCTCGTATCATATTTAGAGTCATGGTCGCGCATATGTTTCCGTCGTTATCGCGAGCGCAACGCGTGTAAAAGAATATACCTTACTTAACGTTGCGCCCAGCACTAATTGCTGTCGCGCGTACTCGACGGGTCAAATAAATTAACCCGTCGCCGTTGATTTCTTGTTGCATGCGAGGGCCGATGGTAAGGGGCGCGTAAGCCAAGAAGGGCCATCAAGAACGACAGGAATCCGGCGGCTATTTCGACGTGTAACACGCCTTCGTGTCTATGCCTTCTTTGGGTTAATGAAAAGACGCGCTTCTGATCTTTGAACGTCATTTTGTGATTCAAAAATAGACGGAGAGAATGTTACATGTAGATAGACAGTTAATATATTAATATATTTTTGAATGGAAATTTTGCATGTTTCAAATTATGTATATTTATTTATCAAAATAACTTTAATTGTTTTGTCTTATCGTGAATAATTACGACCATTTTGTCACTTGATTTTTTTGTCACGAGCAATTACTATCATCATTGAATCTAGATGAATTTCTGAAGTTTTTTATCGATCTATGATTTTTGAACAAATATCTTAATTTGTTAAAAAATATTAATTTATGTGATGCTGTAAAGGTATATGAGTTTTAATTCTAGATTAACTCTTGATTTAAATTAGAAGTAAAAAGCTTTAATAAATGATGGAAAAGAATAGCGTTTTTCTTATTTTCGCGAAAAGTTACGCCGGCGTTTGATGGAAACTAATTTTAATTTCTAAGCTTTACACTTAACGTACGTCATCTCTTTTACAGCTTTATTTCCATTTCCTGTGATTAAATTCCGAGGAGGAAACTGGAGGATCTTCTCCATCCGTGACTTTACAGTGATAATCTAATCAACGTTTATGATACGACAACCATGACCACCAGTCCCTCTCAAAATTCGAGGTCGGTGATCTTCTTGGTATTTCAACATACATGAGAGTTGGTTTGTCTTGAAAAAGAAGCTGCGATAGCCAAGTGAAGTTGAGTGAAGCCGAATTCTTATTAACTACAATACTACGTTATCCTACGTTTCTATCTGTTATGCTAATATAATAAAGTGCTATATAATAAAGCAACTTTACCAATTTTTTTTCTCCAGACGTGTATATTTTGTAAAGTTATGCAAATATTGTAATTATTTATTTTATTTTTATAAATTTGATTTATGAGAAAAAATGTTTAATAATAAGTGATAAAATTTTTAATATATAAGGCAAATCTCACTCCCGACTTCTCGTTTTTTTTTTTTTATTTTTTAAATCTATATTGTATCATATTAAATACATTCTGCAGCATTTACAATTTGGCCTTTTAAATACAAGAGATGAGAATTGCTTCTACTCGTTAAAATCTTTTTTTCTCTCGAGACACGTTTTCGTGGAATACGGTACTTTTCTCCATTCGAGACTCCCTCAAATTCGCAAATGGATTGGCTTCATATGAGATCGTCAGTTTTCGAAATGGAATTTTGGCAATGCGACACAAACCGTTGCGACGTCGGCCGGCCAGCCGGGCATTTCTATGAATCAGCTCGAGAATTTTTGACTGCGACGGGTTTCTCTTACCTGCGGCCTGCGGGTAGGCGTCGACGCGGCACGATTCTCGATACATCAGCTGGTGCGGGTACCTGTAACTTCTCCCTTTCCCTTCTCTCTCTTTCTCTCAAACGGAGGGCGAGCGACGTGTGTGAGAATCGAACGGAGAGAATGATTAAGAGAGAAAGAAAGGAGAGAAGGCCGGTTTTTCTGGTTTTCCACCTCCGCAACCTCGTGGTCTTCTTCTGTAGTCTTCTCTCGTTACCTTCGCACAATGAGATGCGTATGCATCTTCACGTGACCGTCCGATAAATGAATAATAATAATAATAAGTTATTATTATTGTTACTATTATTAATTATATATACACATGAATAATATTATGTATAACTTTCTAAACGGTTATATATATAGCCGATTAGAAAAAGATAAAAAAATTGTAGTAGTTAGCATTCCTATACGCAACAAAGTACATCATTCCGCTATTCATTTATTTTCGCTATTGCGACAGCATAATTGCAAATTTATCATATTTTAAACGTTTGTATGTTTAAAACATATGTTTAAATATGTTTAAAACATATGCTTAAAATATGTTTTAAACTTTATATTGTTTTAAGATTATATTCTCAACATACATTTGTTTTAAGCATATTTTGACGTGTTTTAAAACATATATTTTAGGGAGACATTTGAAATATAAGTTTTATAGAATAAAGAGAGATATTAATATAATTCTAATATCTTTAATAATTTTGGCAACAAGAACCAAGCGTATAGTAGTTCGCGCGCAATATAATTTATTACAATTAACAATTAGGACTCGCGTACGTTTCGACCCTATCTTTGGGTCATCTTCAGCGAACTACTGCGCTTGGCTCTTATTGCCAAAATTATTAAAGATATGATTTTATTCGAGAGAGCCTTTATATAATGTTATTAATATAATTATTTTTATTCATTATAATATTGCCGTATAGGTATTCGTTATAAGGATAATTTCATTAGTTATTTATTTATTTGGTGTTTCCTAATACATAGAAAAGTAAAGTACACAACGTATATTTTGTTTTCATGATAAGTAAATCGAAAGAGAAACTTGAAATATCAAACGTAGTAGAAAAAAAATTACGATGATTTATTACTAATACTGGTCATAAATTGAGTCTGAAGTGACTGTATGTACTATATATATATATATATATATATATATATATATATATATATATATATATATATATATATATATATGTATATATATAATAGGTATGATTTTTAAATATCAAAAGGATAAGCACGAATATCGCAATATTTCAAATATAATAAGTCATTACTAAATCTTGCAACATATAAAAAATACATCTATCTACTGTAAAGTAATATTCTCTTATACATTTATGTATACATATATATATTACGTACATTCATTTTCCAGAAAAAAAAATATTTTCAAAATGAAGGTTACAGAAATAAAAAAAATACTATGAAACGCGAAATTACGCACAATCTGTAGCATTAGCAGAAATCTGTCATTCGCCAGTATAAACTATCCATATTTTTACGATTTACGTTCGTTGCATAGTATAGTTCTATACATGAACCAACATGGCGTGCAATTATAGTAATAATATTATTGAATAATAAACTAAAAATAAAATTGTTTGGAAGCACTTCTTTTGATATTTGACGTTCAATTTTGCTCTGTGACATTTCAACTAACACATTTATTGTATGGGCGAATTATATATATATATATATATATATATATATATATATATATATATATTAAAATTAATTATATCGCCCATACAATAAATGTGTTAGTTGAAATGTCACAGAGCAATATATATGTGTATATATACCTTTTAATATATATATTTGAAATATTAGAAAAATATTTGTTTTATGTTATTATTGACAATCTTAACTATCTATCCTTTAGTATGAAAATCCTTAAAGTTAATGCCAGACTATGCACGATTTGCGATTTATAATTGATTATCATGAATTGATTGATTTGTTTGATGATCTCGTAAGAAAATTATCCGTTGTCAAATCGACATGAATGGTAAACGCAATATGCACTTGATAAATCCTCTCACCCACATTACTCACTAGTTTTATACGATTGGCGAATAGCAAATTATACGTCAAAATGGTCTCAGCATGGTCTAAAGTCTTAAGTCGCAAGAAATACTTTTGTGTTTCATACTTTCATGTATGTATCACGTGAGAAAGATGAAGAGGTGCATGAGACGCATCTTGGAATATATTATATACATATATGTATATACGTACATAATTTGTCGCATAATTTGTCGGAGATCGGGATTGAAGAAAATTTAATTTAAAGTGATTTGTGTTTTAGCTTCATATGATTTTTAAGGTACTTCATCATACCGAAAGCTAGGATACGCTTTTCGCCGAATACCCTCAATAATTCGTCGTCACAAAACGCATACCGTTTATCCTCAGGGTCCTGTAAAAACAGTCATTTTCTGGCAAAATAATCTTTGTCACGTACGTGTATATATATATATATATATATATATATATATATCATAAAACAGAAAATATCGATGTATAGAAAATAAGTATGAAAATATTAGATAAATGATTACAAATAATACTCACAAAAAGATTCCTTTTTTTTAGGATGCTCCATATTTCTCTTACGACTTCATAGCAACGCATTTGTTTTACTCCAACAACCGCGGCAAGTTCTGGAGTTAATGTAAAGTACCCCTTGTCTTTGTCACTGTCTCCCTTCTTTGCTGTGCTTCCTGGAGTTTTTTTGTTTTTACCCCTTCCCTTCTTCTTTCCTTTCTTGCCAAGCTTACCTACAAAAAAAATATTAACACATTCCATGTAAGATTTTTAATAAAATCTTGATAAAAAATATAATTATTATAATAAAAATAAATATCTTACTTTTTTTTGATATGTAATAAGATTTCTGTGGGGTGTAGTCTTCGTCGCTAGTATCATCATCACTAGCGCTAGCACTTTCTTCATCATCGGAGGATTCCTTCTTACGTTTTTTAGGAGTCTTTTTAATATAATTTCGCTTAGCTAGCTTTTTCTCTTCTTCTTCCTCCTCTTCAGATCCGTCTTTCTCTTCCGCCTCATCATCTTCAGACTCTTCACTAGCAGCCTTCTTCTTTTCCTTCTCTCCATCTTTTTTTTCTTGAAGACATTTCATGATTAAATCATCCAACTCCTTTTTTTTCCTATAAAGAATGAAGTCCACCTCATCATCTTCAGACTCTTCACTAGCAACCTTCTTCTTTTTCTTCTCTCTAACTTTTTTTTCTTGAAAATATTCCATGACTTCATCCATCTCCTTTTTTTTCCTATAAAGAATGAATGTAAGTTATAGATATTATTTTTTTATGTAATTATTATCAATGCAGGGATAATCTGTAAGCTCAGATGTGAAAACATGTTAGAGAAGGAACGAGGTGGTAACTTTCTATTATACTGGCAGTTCCACTCAGAAATTCCTCTGTTTTTTCTAGAACACTGAGAGACTCTCTTCTGCACAATTTTATAGTGCCTATTATATGCTCGTTTTAAAGTTTTGATTCAATTTCAGGGATAACAATCAATAAAATACATTTTATACTAAAAGACAAACTATATCGTAATAATATCATCTGCGTGTCCATGCATACTCGTAGTATGCACATTGACAGACACAGCCAGGAAAGTGCAGCGTGTCATATATCTAAAGAAAACGGCAGTAGTTTCTAACGAGGATTGCCGCGAGTAACAACCGTGAATCACTTGCTTATCATTCCCTGAAGAGTTAACTGGCTGATCGATGATGGGTATGTCCGTATGTAATATTTCGACGCAACTTCCGCGTGATCACGCTTTTTTAAATGTGATCTGATATCTCATTTGATTTTTAAGAAACATGAGCGACCGGAGCAAACGATATAAATCTAAGGAGCTGACGGAGCGATTCTTGTCTTTTTCTACGGAAATTATACACTCAGAGAAAAAAATTGTTGCAGTAACTACGATTTCACTATAATTTTTAGTTATTTTCGATGTCAACTACATTTTTATAGTTATTTTAACAATGCAAATTATAGCTGACTCAATACTACAATACATTATTGTTGTCATAGTTTTAATACGCATTTATTCAGCCATACCATGATTTTATAAACTATAACCTGTGCTTGATGTGTAGCAAGTCGTACTATAAATATGATGAAAATGACCATAATTGAAACATCTATGCATATAAGATTATTTTTACTAATATTATAGCAATAATAACTATAAAAATAAGAACCTCAACTATAATTATTTTACTATGCAATTATAGAGTTATAAATATCAAATACTTTTCTCTTAGTGTACAATTCCAATACAAATTTAATTTGTTACAGCTAATTTCGTGAATTAAAAAATAAAAAATAGAAATTTTTTCCCTGCTTAACATTATAAAATATATATCAGTATAAAATTACCTTTTTCAAAAAAGGTAAAAAAAAAGACGCGTATGTTGTAAATCCAATCTGTCGTATATTGTAACCCCAAGGGGACCAATAAATTTATCTATCTATCTATATAATTCAGACATTTATTCTAAACAGAATTATTAGATTAATTTTACCTGTCCAATCTATTTAATGATATAACGGGAAATTTAGGCCTTGCACTTATTGATGTCACATTTCCACTGCGCGATATTTTGGGAATCTCAGTTAATATAGGAATAAAATCGTTTTCTTTTGCTGTCTAAAAATATATATAACAGGTAAAATAGTATTCATACATAGAAATCGCTTTGTCAAATAGTATTAATTATTTTATCATGCTTATATTTCCCTCTTTTTTCTCATTTATATTTTTGTGTATAAATAAAAAATGTTAAATGTACAAATAAAGATATGTTACTTACCCCTGAAGTAGAAGCAAGTTCCTCTGTAATGCTATCATCTTTTTCACGTTTTAATGAGCCACTCTCTTTTAGATCAAGTTCCTTAAAAGACGATACTCTATGCTGTGTTTTATCAGTTTTTTTCAAAGCTACAAAGGCGGTACTTGCTTTGTCCAAATTTTCACTTTGTTTTATAATTTCGTCCAAATTATTCAGTTTCTCTACAAACTCAGTCTCTCTACAGGGAACCCCGGTTACAATAGGAATAAAATCGTTTTCTTTTGCTGTCTAAAAATATATATAACACGTAAAATAGTATTCATACATAGAAATCGCTTTGCCAAATAGTATTAATTATTTTATCGTGCTTTTAACATGTCAAATCAAATGTTATAAGTAAACTTCATATATTTAATATATATACAGATATTTCCCTCTTTTTTCTCATTTATATTTTTGTGCATAAATAAAAAATGTTAAATGTACAAATAAAGATATGTTACTTACCCCTGAAGTAGAAGCAAGTTCCTCTGTAATGCTATCATCTTTTTCACGTTTTAATGAGGCACTCTCTTTTAGATCAAGTTCCTTAAAAGACGATACTCTATGCAGTGTTTTATCAGTTTTTTTCAAAGCTACAAAGGCGGTACTTGCTTTGTCCAAATTTTCACTTTGTTTTATAATTTCGTCCAAATTATTCAGTTTCTCTACAAACTCTACTACTTCTTTTTCGTAAAGAGAAAATATACACGGAGGATAAAAGTCACGCCCCGATGTTTTTGTTGCCGACCGTGCTTGAGGTTTTTGCTGCATTTCAACTTGGCTAAGATGTATATTAAATTTTTCATTACTATTAATTTTTGGCTCAGCTCTGCCTTCTACTACTTTGGATTCCTGTACATGCGTTTTAACAGTGTCCACTAATTTACTTCGAGGAGTAGAAGTGATCGCCTGGATTTCCGCATCACATAAAGTTTCATTCCTTGAAGCTGCTTCGCTTCCTCGCATAATTCTTTGTGACTCAAGGAGAGTTCTTCCAAGTAGAGCATGAATTGCTTCTATAGGGTCACTCCATCTACGTACTGCTTGTGCATCATTACAGGATGATTTTGGTGTAGAAATTTGCATTAAGCTAGTGTTATCGCTTGGACTAATAAGCGAAAAATCCATATCTGCAATAAATATGTAATGCATTTAAAGTTTCGCACAAAAACAAAGTTCTATTAACATATTCAATCTGATATTTTATCAAGTGTTAGTGATAAATTATACAGATTTAATTGAAAATTTCAATAGTATAAAAATATCTCATGTCATGGGTGATTAAAATTTGCATATGTTAAATAAATAATATTTTAATAATACTTTAATATTTTACCTTTTTGTTCATTTCGTACTTTTTCGATGAGGTCAGTTAAAGACGCTATTCTTTCTGTATATAAATTTTGTAGGTCTTGATATTTTTGCAATCTTTCAGTACAATTTTTTAAAGCATAATCGTGAATGTCGTCAAGTTTCATATCCAATAATTTACATTGGGAATTTTTGTATATACAGACTTTGGATGATGATTGCTCTGAAATAGAAATACGTTCTAATGCTCCAGATTTCTGACAAACGTCTGATGGATCTGTAATGGTAGACCGGTCCTTTTGTGTCGATATCACAGTACCATCATTTTAGTCTAAGATTCATTCAAACTAAATCTAAGCATTCTGGTAATGCTATCACGGTGCGGAATCTTCGATGGCGTCATCATTGTACGCGGTGAAGGAATTTTCTGTGTGGAAACAGAGCTGATGTTTTGTATTCTCAATTCAGGTCTTGCAAAACATCAGCTCTATTTCTACATATTTCTAAGATCAGCGTGACGTTAGTCAGAACGTCAAACACTGATTGAGGCCTTTTTGGCGGTGCGCTTGCAAAGGCGGTGGACGTTGACGTATCTGAAGTATCTTTTATCCGAATCCTTTTCATTTGACTCAGAACTCGATACGGCTTACCTGTAGATTGACCTTCATCGTTCGGGCCTGAAACTGTCTGTGAGCTTTCCGCGCTAGCATCTATCGACACTCTTGTTTCCTGCGATGCATCTGTCTCATCTTGAGCAAACTCATTCATGTGTATATCAACTCTTATAGTAGCTGCGTCTGGCATATCCAAACATTTCGTCTTCTCTTGAGAAGTTAGACAAGAGTCTGACTGAGACCTCGAAAACCTCTTCATAGGTGATGTCACTTTAGAATTAACAGACGTTGAGTGAACCTTTTGATAAATTTGAGATAACGGTTGCTTTGATAATGTCACGCTAATCTTTCTCTTTTTAGATGTTATAATTACTTCTTTCTTATCAATTTCAACAATCATCTTACCATTCTCAGAACTTGTCAAATTATTGTTACCGTCGTCCGTCTCCGGTGTAATTGTTGATTCAATCGGATCAGATACTCGTGCAGTTGCATCTCTGCTGGGATGTGGCACATGCATGCCTTTTTCAGGTAATTCTACTTGTACATCCTTGTTCTCTGCTGGACACGTTGGTTCTAGTGCTGTCTGAACAGCAATCTCAATCTTTTTCACAGGTGATTCATCAGGTTTCTCCACGTCACGCTCTTTTCTAATGCACTCGTCACTACTAGACATATTTATAACTTTAACTTCAGGTGACGAAGGCTTGGCAGTACTAGGTTCTGGTGTTTTTATCGGCGTTTCATCCTCAAAGAGTGGCCTCATGCTGACATAAAATATATTATCTGGCAACCGGCGCCAAATTCTTGTAACAGCAATCTTCTTTGTCTTTCAACTTTCTTCACATGCAGTATTCGTTCTTCGCTATCTTTTTGGCACGTTCTAAAAGCCGATTTGATATCTCCTTTGACTGCTGCCGAACCTGCAACGCAATATGTCACTTCACACTTTGACTGATGTTTACACTGGGAGTTGGCTTTTCCCAGCGAGCGACACAAATCGACACAAATTAACACAAATGTCATTTTGTCTTTGTTACTCATTATTTAATAAAAAAAGAAAGATAGAACGTATGTGTCGACTTGTGTCGCTTGCCGGAAAGCTCCCATTGTCAAGGCACGTGCATGATACACGTGTATTATAGATTTTATTTTCCTAATAGCTTCCAATAAATAAACGCAGGCAGAAAATTGACAGTTCAGTTCATTTATGTAGATTCCAATTAAAAGGGATCGAAGATACGTATTTCACTTGCTTCTTCGAATCTGGTTTGAATATTCTCGACGAATACACATACCTATTCCAATCGTAACCTTTGTCGGCGTGTCGGCGATTACGTTGGCCGCAGTGTCGCCAGAAATGCGACGTGGCAAAAAAAACTCATACAAAAGAAAAGTTGCGTTCGTGTGCTCTCAGAGCTTTTCGGTAGTCTTCGATCAATTGAAAGAGAGCAGACATATGATATTCTGTCCTTCTTTCGTATCACGGCTCGAGCGGGAGGAAAAAGGACAGAAAATCATATGGGTGCTCTCTTTCAATTGACCGAAGACGACCGAATGCAACCGAAGCGCTGAGCGCACACGCACGTGGCTCTCCTTTTTTGTGTGAGTATCCCCGCCATCTCTATTTCGACGAGGCCGCGCGTCTCATATTTCTGTAGCGGGATTCTGTAATTCTTTAACGATTAGTTTCGGTATCGTTTTTAATACGTTTACGCGAGCGTTACTTCTGTAGTAACTTACGATTAGTAGTTGTGCGGGTATTATATATGGTAAAAAATCTGCGCCAAACTGTCGTTAAGGAGTTACAGGCCGGTATTCATATATAGTCGGTTCTTATATTTAAAATCTGCGCGAAACTGTACGTCAATCGGTTCTTATATTTAAGAACATTTTAAGTACAATCTTAAAATGTCATAAACCATGATCACAGAACCGTATTAGCATAATATCTTAAGACATTACTTAAGACGGTCTTGAAATAAGAACCGAACCGACTATTACTATAGGTACACACGTTTACGCGAGCGTTTACTTCTGTAGTAACTTACGATAATTCACTCGTTTACACGGAATGAATTATCGTAAGTTACCACAAAACCCCATTTACGCGGAGAAATTATCGTAAGTTACTATATATACAGAAGTAACGCTCGCGTAAACATAGTATATGGAATATCAGCACAGAATCCCGTCTCTGGCGACACTGGACTTGACCGCGTTCAGCAGAACACCTACTTTCTTTCAATGAAGAAAGAAGAAAAAAAAGAATGCTTCGAAGCACTTGTAACATCAAATGGACCGCAGCCATATACCCTGCGTTCCGTAACGCGCATATGCGCGCATTTATCTATAGTATTATACGTAACGTTTACTATAGAAAATGCGCGCATATGCGCGTTACGGAACGTGGCCTTAGTGTTATTATCAACACGCTAAGTTGATTTGTTTGTTCTAAAAGTAAGAGCCAATCACGTTCGATTGCTACTGAGCGGTTTGTTCTGCTGAACGCGCTCATACGTTCGTTCGGTTAAAAAAAGATAAAATTGTAATAGTTAAGGCCCGAGCACATGGAAAAACTTAAGCAGTAAGACATAAGCAGTAAGGAAATCAACGGCACTGATTCGCTACCGTTTACGTTATGTCTTAAGGCCTGGACTGTAATTGGCTGATTTGCTTACTGCTTTAAGTCTCACTGCTTAAGTTTTTCTATGTGCCCGGGCCTTTCGCATTCCTATACGCAACAAAGTACATCATCATTCCGCTGTTCACTTATTTTCGCTATTGCAGCAACAGCATAATTGCAAGTTTATCATATTTTTAGAAGTGGATTTTAAACGTTTATGTTTAAAACATATACTTAAAATATGTTTTAAAGCATTATATTGTTTTCAAAACGTTATTTGTTTTAAGCGTATATTAATGCGTTTTAATAATACATTTTAGGAAGAGATTTGAAATATAAAAGTTTTAGAATAAAAAGGGAGGTATTAATATAATTATGTTTGTTATTCGTATATTGTCATATATTCGTTATCAAAATAATTTCATCATTTATTTATTTAGTTTCTAATATGGAGAAAATACATAACGCACATTTTGTTTTCATGACAAGTAAATCGAAAGAGAAACTTAAAATATCAAACGTAGTAGGAACAAATTTACGATAATCTATTACTAATACTGGTTATAAATTATGAGTCTCTTGGAGTGACCGTATGTACTGTATGATAATTTATAACTGTATATATAATACGTATCTAGTTAAATATTTAAATATGTATTATAAGCTAACTAATAGTTAAATCATATATCTATCTTTGTCTAATGTAAAGGATAAACAAAGACATACATATGATTTAACTATTAGGTGTTAGGTAGGTATATTTACCAACAGCTGTTGGAACAACCGGCCCTAAATCTTGCACTATATTTAACTATATCGAAAGGATAAACATGAATATCGCATTGTCTGAAAATATATAGTAAGTTATTACAAAATCTTGTATCATGTAAAAAATACATCTACAATAAAACGCAATATTCTCTTATACATTTATATTATAATTGTATATTAATATACATATATGTATATTATATACATTTATTTTCCAGAAGAAATATTTTCAAAATAAAAATAATTACAAAAATTACAAAAACTGTAAAACTAGCTATGAAACTAGCGGCAGAGTACGCGCCGAATGGTGTAAGAATGGTCTAAAAATTCATGTGATTTCTCAGATACTTCATCATACCAAAAGCTCGGATACGCTTTTCGCCGAATATCTTCAATAATTCGTCGTCACAAATCGCATACCGTTTATCCTCAGGGTCCTGTAAAAACAGTCATTTTCTTGGCAACATGATATTTGTTAAGTACGTATATGTAATATATACAGGGTGTACCAGACTTACCGTATCACCCGTTAATGGCAGATTCCTGAAATCAAAAATTCTAATGACAAAATGTCGAGGCTGCCAATTTGTCATCCCGATATTCGTCGGTCTTGCGAACAGTGTACAAAGAAATAAAGTGAATAATAATTTCAAATATTTCTATCGAGTTGAGTAAAATGTGGAAGAGCCGTTTTGACATGCGATGTCCTTGAGTGCATAAAATTTCAATCACATTAAGTTCACAATGTTCGAGCACATTAGTGAACTTTAAACCTTTCCCATTCAAACACTGTAGCAGCATTTTTGCATTAGGATTTTTGTCTCCAAATAATCTGAGTAATCTACCATTAACGGGTGATACGGTCAGTCTAGTACACCCTGTGTATATATATATATATATATATATATATATATATATATATTAAAATAAGTAAAACACAGAAGATATTGATGTATAGAAAATAAGTAAAAAAATATTAAATAAATGATTACAAATAATACTTACCAAAAGATTCCTTTTTTTTAGGATGCTCCATATTTTACTAATGACGCGACATAAGTTCATTTGTTTTGCGCCAACAACCGCGGCGAGTTCTGGAGTTAATGTGGCACAACCTCTCTTGCCACTCTTGCCAGCAGCTTTGCCATCATCTCCCTTCTTTGCTGTGCTTCCTTGAGCTTTTTTGTTTTTACCCCTTCTCTCCTCCTTTTCTTTCTTTTCAAACTTACCTACAAAAGAAATATTAATTCCATGTAAGATTTTTAATAAAATCTTGATAAAAAATAAAATTATTATAATAAAAATAAATATCTCATTATATATATATATATACCTATATATAAGAAAATATTGCGTTTTATAGTAGATGTATTTGTAAGATATTTATTTCACATCTTTATATTTTCATAATCATAATCATATATATACATAATATACATAATATCATAACATAATATACATACATATATACACACATACATACATACATACATACATATATATTGCGACAAAATATATAAATTTTATTCTTTACCACGCTTTCTCATACAAGCTTTAAAAAAAATCATGATTATGAAAATATAAAGACGTGGAATAAATAGATCAAAGAGTCGAAATAATGTTTTTGCTGCAAATTCAATAATTTTTCGAGAAGTTTGATGCTTTGTGACTTTGTCCATCTCATATTGGATAAATCTGTCCTATCGGAAGATATTTATAATTATAGCGACTATACATATATCTATAATGGAGCAATCTACGCGATAAATCGGATAAATCCTGAATTACATAAAATTTGTAAAAAAAATAATCTGTATAACCGCGTCGCAATAACACGAAGAAACCGACATGTCTTCGTATGTGAATTTAATTAACCTTCACTTTCCACCTTTGCAATAAACTAACGTGAACCTACTTGCAGTCGTAGCGCTCGTATATTACACACTCATATAGTACACATTTGACAGGCAAAGCCAGGAAAGTGCAGCGTATCGTATATCTAAAGAAAACGGTAGCATGCAGTATCCAACGAGCATTACCGCGAGTAACAACTGTGAGTCATAACTTATTGCTTATCATTCCCTGAAGAGTCAACTGGCTGATCAGGCTGATCGATGATGGCTATGTCCGTACGTAATATTTCGACGCAACTTTCGCGTGATGACGTTTTTAAAAATTAAATGTGATTTGATATCTCATTTGATCTTTAAGGAACACGAGCGACTGTATACCCCGAGCGAATGGAGCAAACGATATAAATCTGAGGAGCTGCTAGAGCGATTCTTTACATTCTGCGCGGAAGGTAGTACAGATGATGGTTTGAGTCTTTCTCTACGGGAATCATATAATTGCGATAAATCTTTGCGAGTCTTATTAAGACTTTTCCGATTTTACGATTATTATCGCGCCGCGAGAAAGGCGTGTCAGATATGTGATCGCTGATCAAGGTCTTTTAATACGTTTACGCGAGCGTTACTTCTGCAGTAACTTATGATAATTCCTTCGCGTATATATAAACGGGATTTTCCTTCGCGTAAACAGGATTTTGTAGTAATTTACGATAATTTACTCTGCGTAAACGAGTGAATTATTATCGTAAGTTACTACAGAAGTAACGCTCGCATAAACGTAGTATTTGTTATTAATTGTTATCGTAGTTACGGACAAGACTCGGAGAACTGTTAAATGTGAACTCAATGTGCCGTACGGCCCTACGAAGCGCGCAAAGTACGACATATATGGCACCGATTTACCGAAAGGTACGTACAAATGTAATGATGACTTGATTCATAGATAGGTAATTTCCATATAGGCATCAAACTTGTCGAACAATATCTCGAATTCTCAGCAAAAAATTATTTCTACCATTTTCTGTTCCATTTATCTCTATATTTTTATAATCGTGTTTCTCTTTCAAAATAAAAAAGAATTAGAAGCGACTGAAACAAGAGGGATAAACTTACAAAATTCACGCTTGAAAATCGGTCTATTTTATCTAGATTTCTCCTTTTTGTTTTCGATAAGAATTTATTTTCAATTTATTTCCAAGGTCGGAAGCGTTTACTTGCAAATTATACGATATCTATAGTCTAGCCTGAATCACTTATTTCTTCGATATGCAAACACGATACGCGCATAAGCATAAAACAGCAATTTTCTTGTACAATTCGTGTAAAATTGAAATAAAATATACACTGAGAAAAAAATATTTAAATACAAAAAAATATTTATTTAAGTATGTGTGTGTGTGTGGCTGCCAATAGTTTTTTATTTAATATAATACACATATTTATTTAGAATTAAATATTTTTACTTAATTTAAATAAAAATATCTAATACTAAATAAATATACGTATTATATTAAGTAAATAAGCTATTGGCAGCCACCTAAATAAATATTTATGGATCTAAATTTTTTTTTTCAGTGTATGAACATCAAGGAAACATTTTTGGAATACATATTAGTATTTCCACTTCATATTCTATCCTCTAAATCTGCTCGTTTTTTTTTTAAAGATCTGCAAACTGTTAGATTGCATTATACTTCCTATATAGCGATGGTATTTTTTTCTTACCCATCATTTTAAAACAGTTATATATTTCAGATGCGCCGATATTTGTGTTTATCCATGGAGGATATTGGCAGGAATTTAGCAAGGATGTCGCTGGGTTCTCGGTACCCTTGTTTGTTAAAAATAAAATCAAAGTAATAACAGTTGGATACGATTTGTGTCCGAATGGTGAGATGGTACAAAATTCTATTGAATTATACCGCTGTCTTCCTTACTCTTGATTATTTATCAGTTTACTTTACAACACATTTACAATTTAAAATTGCAATAAAATCATTTAAGCGCGTCACAGGCTGCGGTCCACTTGACGCTACAAATGCTTCGAAGCATTCCTCTTCTCTTTTCTTTCAATGAAGAAAGAAGGAGAAAAAGAACGCTCCGAAGTATTTGTAGCGTCAAGTGGACCGCAGCCATAGTTGGAAGGAATTGGACGCAAAAATTTATGAAAACGTTTCGGAATTTTACAATTTATCACTATATTAGAAACTCTCAAATTAAAAGATTATCTTATTGGTATAATGAATTTTATATATGGTGTAATGAATTGTATTGTTTTCTTGTACTTCAGTTAGAATTGGAGATATAGTAGCGGAGATAAAAGCAGCGGTCACGCAGATATTAAAATATGCGGCTGATTCAGAATCTAAGTATGTTATTTAATACAAAACTCTTCTACACTCGTATACTAGGTACAAAACTCTAAAAAAAAAAAAAAAAAAATTGTTTATATGTACATACAAACACACAATAATGTACAGATATGTATGCATCGCTGGACATAGTGCCGGAGCGCATTTGGCTGCATGTCTATTGCACGACGACGATTGGATCAATCGCATGAAACAGCAAGGATATTTTGCATTATTAAAGGAAATCATACTAATAAGCGGCCTTTATAATTTAAAACCTGTAGTTGATACCAGTCATGGGACAGCCCTTAAACTGACTGAGTAAGCATTTTATCTCTCTTCAACAGAATTCAATAGAATTATATTATATATGTAATAGAATTATGTATGAAGCTTATAACAAGTATACATATATTATTGCTTTCAGGGAAGAAATTAAGGCATTTAGTGTTTCCACTTTAGATGAAACGAAAGGCCGTCGTATCAGTGGCTTGAAAGTTGTCGTAATCGTAGGTGACTGTGATTCTCCAACATTTGTGGATGAATCGCGCAAATATGCCCAGGTAGTTAATTAAATATTAGATCTGTTTTTTATAGCTGAACTAGTGTACACTCTCTAAAATAAAATAGGTACATATTAGAAATTTGACAAAAACAAAAAGTTTCAGTGCAGCCTACTGCAGCAATAAAAAACAAACCCATTACGTATTGAATGTTATTGCGCAAACTTGTATCGAACTAAAATTGTATTATTGTTTCAGAAAATTATTCCCATTGTGGATAATGTGGAATATATTTTACTTGAAGACATAGACCATTTTAACATAGTGGAGGAACTTCTGAATTCGGACTATGATCTCGCTAAATTGATATTGAAGTGTCTTCAGCCGGATGCGAACATTCATTAGATGAATATGTGGAAAGTTAAAGGAATATTATTTGTCCTAAGGCACTATATATTCATCATAAAATACAATTTAGATTAATTAAAAAAGATTTATTATTATTAAGGATTATTATATTAATTATATTAACGTGTCTCTTTATATATTTGGCTTTTAAATTAGAAATGTTTTGTAAAGACATTGAATATACTTCATATAACATCAAGATTAATCATCTTGCCAAATTGATCAGATCAATGTTGCTTTTTCCATAACAATGATCTAAAAGGACAGCCCTTGCTATATGTTTGAGTCATTTGGATTTGGTCGTCGATGAACTCACATCAGTTTCCTTAGAGACAGATTGCACTGTCGATTTCTTTATGCTTATAATCTTGCTAGGTACAATTCGATTAATTACTATCGTCTCGTTTCCAGCATTCGCGTTTTGTTGACTTTGTCGACTGGTACTTTGAAGAGGCAATTGGATTATCGTAGATCCACGGACGTCGCGGACAGGTTCTATTTCTCCCGTTCGCATATTCACCTTCAAGTAATTATTTGTAATATTTTGGACGCTGATTATATTCCTATTTATCGGCATACGCCTAACCAGTGTCGGACGTTTCATTACGGGAATTATCTTGGGAATTATTTTATTTCCAACCGCTAGCACAGTGCGCTTAGCAACAACAGGCGATGGCTTGGCTGTTCCTTCATTAGTCAAATCAACTATTTCTTTATTCTGGTTTGTTATCTTTGGCGCATTTTCTTGAGTGGTCTTATCCATTTTGTGCTGATTGTCCTCCCAAGTCGTGGGAGGTTTAGCGAATGAACGTAATCGCAATACAGGCTTCTTTTCCTCTTCAGGTTGCTCATCGTTTGGTATATTCTCGATTGGTTCATCCATCACACTTTCTGTTATTATCTCTGTTTCATCCGTTATTATTTCTGTTGTGTTTTCCGTTATCTCCTCTGTTACATCTTCTGTTATTAGTTCTGCAGCATCCTCTGTCATCAGCTCTGCAGCATCCTCTGTTATCAGATCGGCTGCATTTCCTATTATCAGTTCTGTTGTAACTGCGGTTATTGTATCTGTCACATCCTTTGTTACCTTCTTTGGTGCAGGATCTGTTATCACTTCGGATACTTCAATTGCTTCCACCTCTGCTAGATCTTCTACAACATACGTATAAAATACATATAATCATATAAATAAATATATATGACTTTTCTATTTATGTGTTTAATTTTATATATTTTCAATTTTATTAATATGTATACCACTTGTGCATTTTGTTGTCAAACCCGCTGGTGAGTCCTCTTGCGCCATTTCCTTTACAACGTCCTTTAGGATAGTACTGCTACTATACGGCTCGTGTATTGTTTTCTCGTTAATTGTTTTATTCTCATTCTTTGGTACTGCTGCATCATTATTTTTCAAAACTTTTATTTTAAGTAATTTGTTACATTTCTGTTGTAGGGTATCCACCATAGTTTTATTCGAAATAGCTTTATCCACAGCATGATACACACTTATATTAGATTTATTTTTTTCCGTAGGTGATCTATTTTCTTTAACTGTTTTATCTATGTCTTTTTCATTATCACTATCATTCTCACTTGTCATAGATGAGATTTCATCGTTTTTATCTTCATCATCTATAATACTTTCTTCTTCCATTTCTTCATCCTCATCCTCCTCTTCCAAAGGTGCTTCTTCATTATTTTCGTCTTTCATTTCAAACTGTTTCTTTACATATTCTTCGAATACGGCAGCTAATCGTTTTTCTCCCTCAGTACGATTGTCAGTTAGTTTTTTCGCTAAATTTTCATCTTTTATAGCTGGGTCTTCTTCGGTGTCTTCAAGATACAAAGAAAATGTGTCCCAATAATCTTTGCGCCTACTGCGTTGCAAGTGTTCTCCAAGTTCTTCAAAAGCTTTCCGTGCTACATGTGTCAACAATATATAACATAGATATAATAATCAAACGCACAGCAAAATATATTGCACAATTAAATATACTCATAAATAAACTAAAATTATAATACGTATCTTACCTATTTTTTCTCGTTTATTTTCGTCTAGACCTAATTTTTTTCTGTCATTACACCGATTAACACATTCCAGAATGTCCCTGTGATCAGGGAATATTAAATCATCTATAAGCGCTCCCGTTCTTTTCATTTGATTTCGTCGAGTAATTTTAGAGTTGATAAAATTCGTTATTGCTTGATCCACAGCAACAATTCGAGTTACGTTAAAATGTTTAGGACGCAAATAGACGCGCCCCGCATCAGCATTTTCTCCCGTTAATTCACAAAGTTTATCATATAATTCCACCATTTTCTCCTTATACCTTACGACTTTCATATAATTACTATCATTCTCCTCATTAAAATCAACTTCCTCCTCTTCCAATTTTTTTATCCTTCTCTCACATTTTTCCATAGCCTTCGTTACTTCTTTGATCCTTCTTCTTGTCTTGGAGTTTGCATTCTCTTCATTATCAGCATCATCCTCATCATTCGATTCTACTTCAATATTAACTGGTACATTATTTGTAGCATAGGAAGTGGAAGGAACTGCATCATAGATTTCATTATTTTGCAATGCCTGGGACTTCTTTTTCCTCATCTCGTTCATCACTTCTTCTATATGCACGTATATTTTTTTGCTATTACTTGTAATAGCTTCACGCTTTTCATTTAAAAATGTGACAAAATTTTCTGACGCAGCGTAAATTGGATCCAAATTTTCATAACGTCTTTTTAACTTATCAACAATCTTATCCATATCCCTTTTATCGCCCTTTGGACATTTTTGCAGACATAAGCTTATAAACAGTGGAAAAACGTCCTGCGAAACGTACGATATTTTTTTCTTCTCCTTCACGATCAATCGTATCTTTTCAGTTTTCACTTCCCGGTCTGGCAGGTTCTTATTTAGTTTTGCATTACAATCAGATTTCACAAACTGTATCTCAGGTACATTTATAGAGCATTGGCTAGGTACAGACTTGTTTATCACCTTAGATGTACCCTGATCAAGATTTAACCTTCTTCTTTTTTCCATTATAAAATCCGTCTGTATTATCACATTTGTATCTGTCTGTAATTTCTTTCGTTTCAGATTATTCTCTTCAATTTTGTCAATATCGATGAATAAAGTCTCCGTTTTTCCATGAGCACAGGCTCCAATACCAGTTTCTATAGATTTGGTCGGTAATTTATCCTTATTTTCCTGCAACAATAAATTTCTGAATCAGTATTTGGATTTTAAAAATAATGTTATTATCCTTCATAATTCCTCATTTATTATTATTATTGTTATTATTTTCCTTTTTAACAAAGCAAGCTGTCATTTTCCAAAAATTGATTTTAAAGGGATTTGAACAGACATCTAAATTTATCAAAGCATTTCCAAACCTTTTGGGAGTCAGATTCATCATCAGACGAGATACAAATGACCTCCATTTCCATTGTTACATTCGAAACAGCAAATAAGTGCCACCAAACAAGTCTACACTTGTAGCTTAACGCCTCTCGAATTATCCTATGTGACCTCCTGTTAAACATATTGATAACATAAAACTTTTACCGATTACGAAAAACGCTGTGACTTTGATGGGTAACCGTATCCACAATCTGTGCAACGACATCCTGTCAAACATCTTCATCTAATCGAGAAGACATTTGATGTTTTAGTACTTTTCGCGATTGTGCATAATTCGCAAAATGTTCGAAAAAGAAGCCTGTGCACAAAAATGAATTTTTGGCCTCTTGGAAACAGTAACTTTAAGGAAACCATAGGCGCGCCGAGAACTTTATTTCCAAAAGCAGAAAGGCAGTTTTTACTTGCCTGGGTTTTAATTATCTCGCTGGTCTCGTGGACGATTCGTTGAGCAGTACGGAAACAAGTATGCAAGTTCACATGTCGGTGATGAGTTAACGCTACGTCAACGGACTAATCGGAATGGAATGGATTCCGATCGAAATTAATCTGTTAACTGTTTTCCCTAGAAGACACAATAGAAATCTAAAAAATAACTAAATTTTGATGGGGATCCAACCCAAAAAGTTCCACAATATCCGAAATACGAAGATTGGAATGTTGTTAATGTCTGTATATGCAATGTTATTGGTCAGCTATTAGGAAAATTTCATTTTCAAGTATGGTACCTATATAGAAGGGAATTATTGGAAGCATTACTATATATAACGGTCACAAAAGAAAAAACGCAAAAGTGTTTAAAGGGTTATTCAAACGGTTTTGCATATACAATGACGTTTCACTTTAGAAAAAAAAGCAATATGGCGTCTTCCATGTCAGATGTATGATTGGTGAACGTTTTGATATATTTTATGACTACGTAAGGTTGTCTGAACTAGCCTTAATCCAAACAAAAAAAAGAGAGAATTTATCATAGAGTACGCTAGTATCGGTATAATGTCAATTGCGCAACAGTCTATTGCGCATGCGTGCTTTCTATGCATGCTGTCGACAGCGCACTCTACATTAAGGGCCATTTTGTCTAAACTCCGATTAACTTAATCGTTGATTAGTCCATAGCAAATGACCAATCGTATTTGCTCATTAAGCAGATTGACAAATGCGATTGGTCATTTTCAGTGGACTAATTAATGATTAAATTAATCGGAGCTTGATCGAAGTGACCCTTAGGCCGGTATTCATAGTCGGTTCTTATTTTAAGACCGGCTTAAGTAATGTCTTAAGATGCTAATACGGGTCTGTGATTGGTTCATGACTTAAGATTGTACTTAAGACGGTCTTAAATATAAAAATCGACTATGAATACCGGCCTAAATGGTGGGTTTTTATGGGCAGTGAAATACTGTAGCAGCGAGCAGCAGTTTAGTAATTTCTAGGAAATTAACTTCTAGGAACTGACCATGAAAATCCACCTTGTGTCCACGATAAAGTTCTCGGACTGAAGAAAAGTTAGGGCTGGTTTATAATAGCCGTAACCGTTGATTTAAGCCGTAATCTTTAAGAAATTGACCAATCACAGTCGATTATTCTTCTCACATTCGACTGTGATTGATCAATTTCTTAAAGATTACGGCTTAAATCAACGGTTACGGCTATTATAAATCAACCCTTAGGCTGGAGTCACATGGCATGTATTTTCTGCGTAACGTGTAACCGCGTAACCAATTAGAAGAGAGAGAGCGTTTCGCATTTTCGGTTACGCATATTCGCGCTTCTGATCGGTTACGCGATAAGCGTTACGCGGAAAATATCAGCTCATGTGAGACCGCACCCTTAAGGTGAAATTTCATGGGCAGTGAAAAGTAGCAGCAGATCGTACTGATTGGCTACAAAATAGAGAAGTTCTCGAGTTTCTAGAACTTCTCTATTTTGTAGCCAATCAGTACGATCTGCTGCTGCTTTTCACTGCCCATGAAATTTCACCTTTAGGGCCAATTTCACCAACCACAGTTAGCTTAACCGACGGTTAAAGTTAGCAGGATTGACCAATAGAAAGCAGGGTGAATTCATTTCTATTGGTCAATTCTGTTAACTTTAACCATCGGTTAAGCCCGGTGTCCACGATGCAAGAACTGTGTCCAAGTTTCGATTTATGCCAATCAACTTGCAGCTCTTACAGAAAAGTAGCCGTTTCATTGGCTTAAACCGAAACTTGGACACAGTTCTTGCATCGTGGACACCGGGCCTTATGGTCAATCCAGACAAACTTGCATAGCGCATAAACATAATAAGCATAAGAGAATTGATTGGTCCATATGCATGTGCATAAGAAAATAGATCAATCCGTTTCATTATGCATATGGTTATGCACCTATGCAAGTTTGTGTGGATATAGCTTTAAGCTAACTGTGGTTGGTGAAATTGGCCCTTAAAACGTCGAAGCGGTGTGAATCCTCCATAATAGGCCTCTACGAATATCGGCCGTTGATTGGCTATGCTATAACGTCGCTTCTTGCCTTGCGGTTAGCATTTCCGCTTTCTATGTGCAGGAGCCATTACGATTTGCATTTCAGCTCATGGACGATTGACTCTTTCCGGTTGTAAATCGCGTGAGGAACGATGGGTATGTTGCAAGCTTCCCTAATATTATTTGAATTAAATATTATTAACGAGTAGTGATTATAAAAAGCGTAAATATTTTGACAGAAATTCTGTCGACATAATTTGTTCAACATTTTCTACGCTGCGGGCACTTACGAATGTACAAATTATATTTTTTCCCTTGACGTGATCGCGCAGCGTGCTTCGAGGTGCCGAGAACAACGTGTAGCAATAATTGTCAGACCATGCCAATTTAAATAGTACTTGGTATTAACACAATAACTATATCTTGTATTCGAACGCGTAGATATTTTTAATATTTTTCTGTACCAAGGAGTTTATTTTTGTGTTCGAGAAAATATAGTACAAAATATAACCTAGTTATTCACTTTCTTTATGTTACAGGTAAACCCAGAGGTCTTCGCACCGCGCGCAAGCACGTGAATCACAGACGTGAGCAGCGATGGAATGATAAAGACTACAAAAAGGCACATTTGGGAACTAGATGGAAGGCCAATCCCTTCGGCGGTGCTTCTCATGCTAAAGGCATCGTCTTGGAAAAAGTGTAAGCAATAACATCCGTATGATGATCTTTAACGCTTGTGTTCAGTTTGTCACGTTAACTTATTGGTGTCTCATTGTTCAATAGAGGTGTAGAGGCCAAACAGCCAAATTCTGCCATTCGTAAGTGCGTCAGGGTACAGCTGATTAAGAACGGAAAGAAGATTACAGCTTTCGTGCCGAGGGACGGTTGCCTTAACAACATCGAGGAGAACGATGAAGTTCTAGTGGCGGGTTTCGGTCGTAAAGGCCATGCTGTCGGTGATATTCCTGGAGTACGATTTAAGGTGGTGAAAGTCGCAAACGTTTCTCTGCTTGCTCTTTACAAAGAGAAGAAGGAGCGACCTAGATCTTAGATTATAAACTTCCAGAGATGTATGTCAACAGACAAATATAAACACATAAGTTAAAAACCTATATAATTATTTTATTTTTATCTTGGTATCAAAGCATCTCCCTCTGCTAATAACAGAGTTTGTAGTACAATTATATATATATAAATAGGCAATTCTGTTCTTTTGTATATTACACAAACGGTTAGAGCGTCATAAATTACACTAAACAATTATGGGGCTACATACACGAGTATAAATACGAAATCATTCAATGTTATTGCTTATTAGATTCCTGAGTTCCTCATTATAAATGACTATATCTTCTATAATTGCGTTTAAAGGTGCGGCAGTCTTCGGTAATCCCTTCGCTAATTTCACGTTAGATATCTCTTCTTTTGCTTGCAGTACCTGCGAGTATAAATGGAGGCGCATTTTGACATTCGTGAAAATTTTGCAAGAAATACAACTGGTGGATAAAAATCTTACCTTTTTAAAAGAGGAAAAATCCGAGCATATACTTTTAATGTTCGAACAAATAGAATCAGAGATATCTTTATCTAAACTCTTAACTTTCACTGGCCAAGATGAAATCGTGTGAAACGCTTCCATAAACTTTTCTTTCTCTTTGTCAAACAGCGCGTCCTGTTCTTCGTTAACCAGTCTATCATCAGTCTATATTAATTTTTACATAAAATATCAGTAATTTGTATATTACATCTTGTTTATAATTTTTATTAATATAACACTGTTGTACCTCTGCGTGTAAGTCTTCAGGTAAGTTAGGTCTAATTTCTCCACAATCATTATTCAACATTTCTTTCTCACTTTCTTCAAAATATTTAATAGCTTCTACATAACTTATTTGTGGTTTAATGACAGAAAGAGAGGAAGCCTGGTCAGCATCATCGATGCACAGCTAAAATATGTTTACAACATAAATTTTTGTAATTAATATATTCATTTATACAAAAATAATATATTTATTCCATATTATCATACCTCAACGTACCTTAATAATATCCGTAGGTGTCCCTTCTGTCTCATTTGTACTTGCAAAAGGTTCCATGTATACCTTTCTCATAAAATCCAGCAATAATCTTAAAGTTGGCAGTTGCTCTTTCAAGGAACATTTACCCTAACATAAAATAATATATATTAGTATAAAATATCAACGTAATTATCATGATATGCAGCATAATTGAATAAAATATTTTATAAACAAACCAGTAATACATCCTTGTTGTCGCAGATTCCAATCTGCGAGTAATATTCGAATAATTGATCTAAAAAGACATGTATATACTTTTTAATGCGTTACTACATTTTAAAATATTCTTTTCGCTGTAAATATAAATTCATTGCAGAATAACAATTGAAAATATAATTTCCAGTTTAGCTGTCGAATATATGTATATAAAACAGCAAATTGAACAACCGACAAAATAGAAATACCTTCCAAAGCAGCATTCCTCAGCTCTCCCAAATGAGCGACAATCGACGATGACTTCTCCGTCAGAAGCCAGGAAAGTAATGAAATCCGATTTTCGCCACTGAGAATCGTCGCCTCCAGGTCCCTCGATTCCACGTTAGTAATGTGTGGATATCGTAAATTTAACAAGGTGTCGTATATGCTTGTCATAACATCGTCCGCGTCATTCATAGTAGCAAATTATGAGGCGCACACATAAAAATCTTGGCGAAGAACTTAACGCCGGCCGTAGATGAAAGTTCAATTTTGCAATATCTCGACTCGGACGTTTCCTTTTTTTCGACTTTTGCAGAAATATCAAATAGAACAATACTGCATGTTAAAAAAACGATGTTTAAAGTTTCAAACAATGGACGTGGATAGTGAGGTTAGGCAAGATGGCAGAGTCTCGCGCGCGCTTCGCGATATACAATCGCAATAAAGAGGTTGATTTGCAGTTGAACGCTTTTTTAACGAACGCGTTCAACGCTTCTTCAGAACATACTCAATGTCGCAGGAAAATTTCTTCTCTATTAGGAAGTAGAACAAAAATCTTTGTATTGTGGATACCAATAAAGAGAGTTAAATTATTTAAAAGATTTTGGACATTTTTTTTAAATTCGCACAGAAACACACACGCACGCGCGCACACACACACACACACACACACGCCAATTCTTTTTTCCGAATCGATCTCGATTAAAAATATTGTTTAAAAAAAAAATAGAAGCTAGGAAAAAACTAAACAATTTCGATCGAAATCCATATCAAAAAAGAGTATCTTGATTAATGTTGCATCATTTGACATTGATATTTTTGTGACGACTTTTTGATACTGGCCATATCTGTAGCGACGGGTATAGGAAGTATAGTATAAATAATATGGGAAGATCTCATTTATAATAAAAGCTTGATTAAGAGTTAAGGAATTTAAAGTTTCGAAAAGTTGGGTACCAGTCCCCAACCAAGGATATTCACTAAAGAAAAAAAAAGAGTTGCGACAATTGTGGAACGTAGTATGTAGTATGCGCATCGTAATGTTCATAATTTAAAAAAACCAGATTTTTTTTACAAAATATTCTTTATTTTAAGTATTTTATTATTAAAATACTTTGAGCTTAACGATGATACAATGACGTATTCGAAACATAACGATTATTTATATCAATAACTGTTGAATGATAATTTAACGCCACAGAAAAAATTACTATTTTTTTAATAGCAAACACATTTATCTGTAGAAAAAAAATTACAACAAATGTAACGTGATGTACAATTGAAAATGCATTATATTTAACATAAATATGGATTGTGTAACTGTCAGATAAATTTAATCTTATAGAACTTTTTAAGGGCAACACACGACTTAGGTAGCTTTAAAGAAATCCTCTGAACTGGTTGTGTAAATGTGCCCTTCGCAGAGAAGAAATTCTAATATCTCGTCTACACGAGGTATAATATGTTTAGGTACTTTTACCAAAATATCTCGTTTCTCAATACCGCATTCAGCTTCATTAGCTGATCGAACAACCTCAAGAACCGCAATTTGCTCACGTGACATACCACTCATGGTGTTATCAGTTAACGAATTATTAGTAGGTAAAATGGATTCTCTCTCTTCCGCAGGTTTTTTAGCCCTCAATATGACATACATGACCTCCATAAAGTGGACTGTCAGTTCGTTCAAGTCCTCCAGAGGAAGCATACGTAGGATCAATAAGTGTCGTTGATTATTTTGTGTACGTATCAGTCCATAAACTCGTACATATGTATTGACCTCCATAGAACAGTTAATTTCTGCAGGATTCTTATCTGCTTCTATCCACTTGACAGCTGTAATGGTACCTATCGCACAAAACCAAATCCAAATAAATCTTTTGCTCTTTCTAACGATGAAGATAACTTGAAATTTTTTAATAGTACTATACAAATTATGTTTTTAAGATTTTTCTTAATTATGTAAAACTTACACATGGAATTTAATTTATACAATATACTAAAATATATACATATATGTACAAAACTACAATAGAGAGAGAGAGAGAGAGAAAATGTGCATTAAATATATAAAAACAAGAATCTAACATAAAACAGGCATTTTTATCATATACAAATGAATTTATTAAAAATATAAAATATCAATGTCAAAAATTTTTGCGACATTGCGTTCTATAATTGTAAGCGATTGTTATCGAGATCAAGACAACACAACCAAAATACCTGTGTCATCCTGGACGGTAAACGAGGTTTTCGTCGTGTCCTGTTCGATATTGATTAGGATTCCGACGATCGACACAATATTTACGTTTCTGCCAGCGAGTTGCAGGTCTCCCGTGGTGGACGTGATATGCTTTATCAATACGGGAACGATGGTCTTTTCATTACTTTGCGGCCCTTTTTTGCTGGTATCACCCTGCGTGCTATCATCCAAAAATCCTCCACCTCCAAGGCCCACGGAGCTTTCGTTCCACATAATTAGAAATTGAATGACAATCTCGGAGGGACGTAAACGAAGGCTGAATTTACGCGCAAAACGTAAATTAGGTTAGAAACCCAGCCTAGTGACTTCACTTCTCCTACTTCACTCCTGCGGTCCTGGTGGATTAAGAAATAACTGAAGGATAGTTGAACTTTTTGTACTTTTTTCACTTTGTTCGATATGCAGGGTGCTTCTTGAATAGTGTCAGCTAATTATAGCGCTATTCTTCATTAAAATTGAGCCGAAAAGTCTAACAGCACGTAATATCAATCGAATAATTTGTATTTTATATTTAATATATACTGAGAACTTTGCTAAATATAATTTTATATACTTTTACGATATCTTCCAAACATTCTCAGAATCTACATGTGCTGTTAGAGTCCTAAATAATTTTTTTTTATAATGCTTATGCTTAATAAAACGGTAATTATATACTTTAGACTAATATAAAAATTATTGAGCTCCGCCGTTAATGGACGGCGCTGATTGGATTACTGCTTGATCATTATGCATATAGAAAAAAATAGTTTAGGATTTTTCGACCAATTTTTTACGAGAAATAGCACTATGTAATTAGTGAGGACTATCTACCTATTTCATTACAAGTAACAAAAAATATATAAATAGCGGCAGCAAAAAGAACAGACCGTAAAAAGTAGGCGTTCCGAAACGTCCCAAAAGAGTGCTGAAAAATCTAAAAAAATAAAAAATTTTTTGTTTTACATTCTCTTGAGGTCTTGAGCACTTCGTGCGTTTAAAATGAATATATATATTCCGGCGTTGGAAAGAAAAAAAGCCGGGAACCTCTGTACCGAAAAATGCAAATAAAAAATGAACGGACTTCAAATACTACGGGCTGAAGCGTGCCCGGTTGATTCAGCCAGCCAGGCTCGCCACGTCCCTTCCACTCTGTTACTGCGTTCTCCAAGGAGAGCCGAGAGACGAGAGGGACCTAGCCACCTAGCGCGGCCCGGTCCGGTGTCCGGTCATTCTTTTCACCAGCTACGATTCTTATGAGAAGAGGGATAAGAATTAAAAATATTTTCGTGCAATAGCGTGCTCCGTCGCGTCGAGGTCGGTCTGGCGCGTGATAGGCGCGCGTAAAAATATCTCGGCCCCGGAATCGTCCCCGCGGGATCGTCGAAGATGCGCCGATGTGATCGGCGATCGTGCGTGTCTCTGGTTTGTTGATTTTATGCTACCGCAAAAAGTATGGCGTCCAAGGGCCATGTGGACAACACGGTGAACGAACGTCGCTTGCGACCGATTTACGGTACGTATGCCCGCGTCGACGACGACGACCGTACCTCAAATCCGTCCCGCACAGTCCCGCCGGGTCGCTCGATCGCGACTCCGGGACTGGTGACGAGGTTATATAATGGCACCCGGTACGAGGCCTTCTCTCTCTGGGTTTCAGACTGGCTGGACAATGGAAATAACAAAAAGGCCCTCCAGGAGGCGGACAAAGTGCTGAAGAAACACCCAACTAACCAATGCGCCAGGGTGCTCAAGGCTCTGGCCCTGTTGCGTATGGGCAAGGAAAATGAGTGCCAGGCCATTATGGACAAAGTGCGCTCCGAGGTGCCCTGCGAGGATTCTACCCTGCAGGCGATGAGCATCTGCTACAGGGAGATACATCAACGTAGGTTCTTAGCTCGTCTTTCTGCCTTGAGACATAAAGGTCACGTTTAAGATTTAATTGTATTACGATTATGTTCAATTTTTATATTTACGCGTATAGCGGATAAAGTTAGCGAGCTTTATGAAGCCGCTGCGAAAGCTGATCCGAACAACGAAGAGCTCCTAACGCATCTCTTTATGTCGTACGTTCGCCTCGGCGATTATAAGAAACAACAGCAAACTGCTCTCAATTTGTATAAACTGACTCATAAAAATCCATATTATTTCTGGGCTGTTATGAGTATAGTGATGCAAGCTATTCATGCTGATCAGAAGTTAGCGAAAGGAGTTATCTTGCCTTTGGCAGAAAGAATGGTCAGTATATTGATTGTTGTTTACTGTTTACTATTATTGCGTATATGGAATTATAGAGTTCATTAGTTTGACATATAATAATAAATATTGCAAAGACAATTAATTCTTTTTCATGACTATATTAGGTCCTAAAACTAGTAAGAGAAGGAAAGATTGAAGCGGAACAGGAAGTGCAACTTTATCTGATGATCTTAGAACTGCAAGACAAAAATGAGGAAATATTGAATGTATTGTCTAGTCCTTTAGCTTCATACGTCTCGTATGTACCTCAACGAAAGGCTACGTGTTTATTGAAACTAGAATGTTTTCCTGAAGCGGCCAATGCATATCGCGCACTTATTGAAGAGAAGTAAGACCAAATATTGATATTTCTTCTCATTACTTTACATGTTTGTAGCATTTTGATATAAATAACTTTAAGCCTGCATTATTTAAGATTGTCATATTTGTTATGTTATACAGCATCGACAATTGGGCATTTTATCAAAATTATCTTTCGGCGGCCTTAAAGTTTCAACGTTTGACAGAATGCTTGGATTTTTTCAATCACATTATTAATATGTCTGAGAAGAAAATTCGTGCTCCATATTTGGCCCGCCTAGAATTATTAAAGCGTTGCGAGACCGAAGATCTTCAATATAGCATGACTTCTATGAATTTTATGCATCAATATTTTTCTCAATTTGGAGAAAAAGGATGTGTAGTTGGAGATTTACGATTATATCTAAATCTACTTACACCCAAATCTAAGTTTGAATTATTTGAAAAGGTAAGGCAAACAATTCAACATGAAATTTAAATACATATTTTTAAAATATTTATAATAAAATTTAAGCTTCAATATTTATGTCAATCTAAATATAAAACGATGCAATACGTATTTAGTGTATATACTTTTTCTATTTTGATAATATTAAAGTGATTGTTGCAACTGCTTAATGCAATGTTATTTATGATATTGCAGATTGAGGAAGACATTGGCATTGCACCAGATGAGTTTCCGACTACGGTACAACAAATGCAAAGGCACATTCATTTGGAACAATTGCGGCGTATTTGTGGCTTCTATCATCCTCCTTTAGCAGACAAGGACAAACAGGAACAATTGATAAAGCGATTGTGCGATTTATATGAAAAAGGCAATGAATTGTGTCCAATGCAAGATAGATTGCCAACTGATTTTTGTCCAGCAGACCCATACATTTTATTAGCTACGCATTTGTTACATCAATTATGGGTTGATACTAATGATGGATCTTTTCTTTATAGGTAATAATATAATTTTTTTTGTCATATATCAACATGACAACAAAGCTATAATTGATATTAATGAAAAAGTGCTAATGACACTTTGAAAACATGCACATTTTTTAAACAATGGATTTACAGGGCAATGTCATTATTGGAACACGGTCTTCTGTCGAGTCCTGTAAATTTTCACATCAAAATTTTACTTGTGCGTATTTACTTGGAAGCTGGTCTAGTGGTCGCGGCTGATCATGCGTTCGCATTACTTGATGTAAAGCACCTTCAACTAGATTCACTGGGTCATCTCCATGCGCCGCTTCTCGCGCCTCTCGGTAACTTACCTCTGGCCTCGACAACTCTTGATCATACAGCGAAATTTTTCATAGCCAACTATAAGGATGTATGTGTTTTCAAGCATACTAGATTTAAGGAAAACAAACAAGACTGCTTTATGTCTAATTGACATGAACTTTAAAATTCTCTTTTTAGAGCGCGGATCATTTAACCCTTGCATATAAATATGGGAGTTTTATAAAAATTCAAGATTTTGTGGAATTAAGAGAGCGCCTAGAAAATTCGTTTCACTTTGCTATGACGACTGTAGATAAAATGCTGCTCGATTTGTGCTGGTGTGACAGTACTACTTCTTTGTTTTCTACTTTGAACAATATGCATATCCAACCCCATCTCGATTCAATTAGATGGGCGTCTTTGCGAGATAATCGTGATTTGGAGGTAAGTATTTTCAGGAATCGCAATATAATTCGAAGAATTATAAGGCTCTGATTTAATATCAGTGATAAGTTTAATAAATTATGATGTTAAATAGGTTGTTCGCGGATGGGAACCGCTTAGTCAGAGTGAGGAGGATCCAAGAATGCAGGAAGAAACACGCATATGTATGTTAAAACTACTTTCGGCAAGAAATGCCATATTGCGCATCTTGGCAGCGAGCGCCGGATCATCTTCTCTTTATCTTTCTCAAATATCTGCCGAGCTTAAAGAGTTAGCAGAAGAAAGTATACCGACTGTATTACAAAAATTTGGCACGGATGGAAAGTGGAAGAGACCATGCAAAATATTGATTCCACTTGATGCTGTAGAAAGATTACGTGAAGCTTATCAATCGGAGCAATTAAGGACTATAGCGTGCCTTGCAAAATCACTTTCTCATTCTCATTGTCCGGACTACGATTGCATACAGATGCTGCGAACAGCTCCTTGCTTACAAACATTACCTATCCCTGACCGAGATACGCCAGTATCCTTCAAAAACTTCTTACTTAGAGCTTCAACTTGTAGCGAATCTTTAGCGATCATTAGCGCTATATGTAGTGCGTGTGCGGTACAATCGAAACCACGCTCACAATCGCAAAAGAAAAATAAGAAAAAATATAATAAAAAAATCGAGTCAAACATGATAAACGAGACCAATGAGACCAAGGTAAATTTTTTTATTAATTGCAACGTTTTATACGTAGAAGTAAAGTAATAAATAATTATCTTTGTTATATTACTTTATAAAATAGTAACTGTTCATATTTGTGAAATTTCAGTATATTATAAATCAATTTTTATAACAATTAATTTATTGTGTTACAGACTTGGAGAGAAGTAGCTGTATTACTGTCAGAGAGAGTCGAAAATTTAGATGCGGTCCTAACAGAATTTGAAAAATACGAGTTAAACACAGGATTAGATGAGAAGGACGATGTATGTGTGATAATTACAAAACGCGGCCAAGCAAGTCTCCGACAAAGTTGCAGATCCCTCAAATCACGCACCCAGCCTATATTAAGGCTTTTAAGTAATTTAAAAAGCTGAAACTATTCGACAGTATTTGTACAAAGAACATCTATATCCGTCTACTTTTCATAATTTTCAAAAATGACGAGAGTTCTGTACATAATTCTTAGCCCCAATTCAATTATAAATAATGAATGAATGGTATAATGCTGATTAAAATACCTGAAGCCTACCTTCATTTTTATGAAAAATACTATACAGTTGTTTCACTACACTGCCATCTGATCAGCTTACAACTACAATAGTACATTCTTTGAACCAAGTAATAAATGTAAAAATTAAAATAATACTTTTGAAATTTGTAAAATTTTCAGAATTAAAAAAGGGATTAATTTTATCGATTTAAAATCGTGGTCTATCTATTTCTAGTTACGTGCCATTTTTTGCATATTTTGCATTAAAATATGTAGTTATTTTACATATTGTATATCGCAAAAAGTCTGTCGGTTCTCGCATAAATCAACATCGTGTATTTTATGAACTATTTTCATAAACATTTTAAAGAATAATGCTCGTGAGTTGCATTTAATTATATTTTGTGACAATATGATATATGTTGTTTTTCTTTCATAATTATATATATTAATAAATTCATTATTAGGTAATTGGTTATTAATTGTTAAACAATCTAATAGAATCTGGTTTAAAAAAATGATAAATTGCTTACTGGAAGGGAATAAATTGCTCATACGAATACAGACAGTTATGTATTTATTTTAATTGCGCAATTGCTTCAGTTAAAATAAAAGAATGATATACTGTTGATTGTATCGTTAATGTGTAATTAATAAACATACATAAATTTTTTTGGGCACGTTTAAACTATGCATGCCTATTAATGTGCACATTATGTAACATGATTGACTATCAGTTATACCAATGCTTTCTATATCTATGACCCATTATGCAAGCACTAAGATTTACTCATAAGGCTATGACAAAGAGCAATCAATATTACAATAAAAATAATTTTATTTACAAAAAATTGCATTACATCCAACGATAATATTTTATACACATAGTATTTTGTACAATATTAATTATCTAAAAAATTTCAATTGTGTTATATGTATATTTATCATTTTGTATTTAGAGTCAGAGATTAAATTGTTACCTAATCTGAAAATACAGTCTATAATGTAATTGTATATTATAATTATGTATTGTTTGTGCTGCAAGAAAAATGGAAAACAACAAAAAAATCCAGAGATCATTAAGATTAAAAATTTCATCACTGATATTGCAGCCACAGCGATAAATTGTCAAGCTATATCTGCTATTTTTTTCTTATATTATTTTATACAGTAGTAACTTCAGTATTACAGTAGGGAAAAAGACTTCTGTTTGTCAAACAAATACCCTAATTCACGACATTGTACATAAAAAAAACTGAAAGCTTAGGAATGTAAAACCGATTACAATCCTAATCTTCCGGGTGTGTTACGATACGGGGCGGGGGTACCCGGTTCCCTAACACCAGGCGTTAAAATTTCCTTCTTTCGGACTGATGCCTGTTCTCGCTCGAGTTGCTCCTGAGCGCGTGCCTTCATCTCTTCCTCGGCCTCCTTCATCTGATGCTCCATCTCGTGGAGGTGTTGCATCGCTTGCCGTCGTTTCGCACGACCGCTTCGACCAGTCTCCTTCACACTGAAGAACATTGGGCCCAATTCAGCTAACCAGTGACCGTCCACTGCAGTGACACACTGCATGTATTCCTTGGCGGTCATCACGAGCTCGTGGTATACGACGTAGTCAGGTGTGAAGCCCATGCCGAACAGCGCGGAGGTGGGATGAAGATGGCAAGGCATTCCGGTACGGCAATTGACGTACTCGCCGATGCCCTTCAAGCGCGCCGCTTGGTGAAAGTAAGCGGAGCAGATGCATTTTCGTACGATGTCCCAATCGGTGCCGCAACTAACGACGTCCATCTTCTGTTGCTTCAGAATTTCCTCGAGCTGCGACCGTACCTCCCGCACCTTGCGCATCGCCTTTGCATGTATGAAATGGTCATTACACCAGGAACTCGAATAACCATTCGCCTTCCATTGATTGTATACATTTAAATATGTCAGGTGATCTGATTCCGGCACCTGAAACTTTTCGCGTGCCGAATCTGAATCTTCCTCGCGTCCCTTTGGTCGATAGAAGATCGATGGAACCGACAGCATGGAGACGATAATGAGGATATCAGCGGTACAGCCAAGTTGAGAAGCGACTATAAGCATTTGACATTGCGGTGGATCCAAGGGAAATTCGGCCATTTGTCGTCCGAGGGGTGTCAAGCGCCCGGTATGATCAAGTGCCCCCAAGATCCACAACTGATACAACGAATTCAATATATTATCTTGCGGCGGTGGATCCATGAAATGGAACGCCAATAAGTCTTGAACTCCCAGCGATTTCAGTAGCAGTACCGTGTTAGCTAAATTTGTACGTTGTATCTCGGGAACTCCCGTTAATAATAATTCGTCCAAGTATTGTCTTCGCGTGTACAATCTGTAGCATTGACCAGGACCGGTACGACCGGCTCGACCCTGCCTCTGATCAGCATTCGCTCTCGACACGGGATACACTTGCAGAGCGTCCATACCTATTCGAGGATTGTACACTTTCAATTTACAGTATCCCGAGTCTACGACGAAGACGATTCCGTCGACTGTCAACGACGTTTCTGCTATATTGGTCGCCACGACACATTTGCGAAGACCTCCCTCAGATCGTTGGAAGATCTTCGCCTGCAGGTCCGACGGCAGCTGGGAATAAATAGGCAGGATGGAAAGAGGCGGAGCCGATTCGATTTCGGCTAAACGTTCTTTCAGAGCTTCGCAAGTGACTTCGATGTCCTCTTGACCGGGCATAAAGACCAATACGTCGCCGCTTTTGGGCTGCAAATGAATCTGCAAGACCTGCTTCACAGCCGCGTCCACGTAATCCTCGACCGGATTTTTCGCGTGCAGCACTTCGACGGGGAACGTGCGTCCAGGTATTTGGAATGTTGCCGCATTTCCAAAGAAAGCGGAGAACTTGCTGCTATCCATCGTCGCGGAGGTGACGATTAATTTTAAATCATGCCGTCTAGCGACAACCTATAAACATTTTTTAATTAAAAAGACTGTTGATATGGGAATGTTAAAATAATACAAGAACAAAACGCGAACTATACCTCTCTAAGGAGACCAAATAATACATCGGTGGAAAGTGATCGTTCATGAGCTTCGTCCATTATAATCACGCTGTAACGATCCAGATCTCCTTCCCTCAAGCTTTCTCTTAGTAAAATACCGTCGGTCATGTATTTGATGACCGTCTGTAAAGATAAAATTTATATGTTATATGCATGGTATCAAAACATATACGAGTTTTATATCTTAGACAAAACATATGGATGTTTAAATTATATTTAAATTACTGTCACTTACATCCTTCGAAGTACAGTCTTCGAAACGTATCGCATATCCGACCTTTTCGCCTAGAGCAGTGGCCATCTCGTCGGATACTCTTTTCGCGACGGACATAGCAGCGACCCTTCTAGGCTGAGTACAACCAATAATACCGTTGCGACTGTAGCCGTCCTCGTGAAGATACTGCGTTAATTGCGTAGTTTTGCCGCTACCGGTTTCACCTACTATTACAACGACGTTGTTCTCCCTGATAATGTTCAGCAGTTCTTGACGTACCGCGAACACAGGGAGACTCCTCCTTTGATGCTGTATAGATCTGTGCCTAGCTTCTCCCGTCACCTCTCCGGACCCTATGTGTCGAGCGTACTTTTGTCCGGCCTTGAAGTCCGTCTCTTGCCCTGCAAGCTCCTTGTCGTCTTTACGTCGATCATGTACACCCATGATATTGCCGATGTGCGTTCCGGCCAGTTCCCAATGCTTCTTCTGCGCCCTACGTCTCTCCTTTTGCTCACGGTATGCCTTGACCAGCGCCGAGCCTTTCCTTGCTACCATAGCCATGTCGGAAGTGGGATCACGCACGGGTACAACCGGTTCCGGCTGCTTCGTGAACACGATGCGCCCATCCAGAAACGGTGGAACCACGTTGTGAACCAGCAAGTGAACTCTCGCCTCTCCCTCGTCGTCAGGATCGTCGTCGTGGTCCAACGAGCTCACCACTCCGGACGTTAACATGCGATTACGCTCCCATAATTCGTTGTCCTTATTTATCTGTCGTTGCTGGGCGGAAAGACGTTTCTGCCTCCTAGCCTCCAATTCCATTTCTTTCTTTCGTGTATATTCCTCGGACACATTGGCGAAAGCGTTATTCTCTCCGTCGTCTAGCGCATACCACTCTCGGTCTAGTCGCTGCTGTTCCTCTTCCCACAGTTCCTTCTCCTCTCCGTCTATCATTGGAGTGGCATCGGAACTCTTAAAATCTTTGTTCCACGAGTTGTACTTATAAGAAGGAGTAAATTCACTTCTGACACTGTCGCGACCATCTCTGTTACCATAAAGATTCGGTGTCGGATGATCCCAGCTCGATCGTCTCGGCTCTTCGTCTTCATCATCGTCCCAATTGCTCTTAGAAGTTGGATCTCTCATTCGGAACTTCGGCGTCTGGGGCTCGTCTTTGAATCTCAGAGGTGTTTGCCTCACGCTACTATCTCTGCTCCGACTGTCGCGATCCCTTCGCCTGTACATATCTCTGTCTCTCTCACGTCCTTTATATGAATTTCTAGAATTCCTATCATCCGCGCTTAATCGCTGACGCTTGAGTCGCGCCTCCAATCTCTGTTGCGCTTCGGAATTGACACCTCCAGTATGAGTAGGAGTCTCCTCTTCGTAAGATCGGTACCTCCTGTCTTTTCCTTCGGATTTGTTAGACTTGGAACTGGTAGGTTCCTGCGATTGCTCCCTTCTTTTTCGTTCTGCAAGCTTGTCGAGACCGAGGATAGAAGGCTTCTTGAAAGTGTGGTCCGAAGCTTTCTTACGTATGACCAGACCACCTGCTTGATCCCCTACTGTTCCCTCTAATCTATACAAGCTTGGATCGTCTGACATTTTTCTTTTGATATATACTCTATATATCAAAAATCAGTAAAATATTGTTATCTCCTGAAATAAAAAGACACAAATTATATTTTGAGAATTACCATTGAAGAAACAGAATGTGTTGCATTTTATTAAAATGCTCATACAATTGAGTACCACAAACAGATAATCATGTTTAAAACGGAATGCTTAATTGTTAAAAATAAATAAATTTTGAAAAACATACTAACCTAACATTTGTCACTCGAGAAGAAAACCGAGTGCTGTATTACGAGATCGTAGTTTTCGCATTCATGAAGCAGTTGGTTGAAACGCGCTTTACAAACACCTTCAAAATTCACATATGATATACGTTTATCATGTGATCTCAGGAAATAATGTAAAATAATCCCCAGCACATTAACCTAAACGATATACCGAGAACAGAAAAAAATCAGAACCACGAGCCACGAGAACTACGTTCTTCGGAAAAATTCACACCTTGGCAGAATAGCAGAAAGCAGGAAAGCAGAAGCCAATCAGAACTCGCGGTGCAGAAGGTAGACTCCCAGCAGTCCCAGCCACTCCGTTTACCGCATATGCGCCATCTTGGGAGTTGAATAGGAACGAATCTCGAAATTATCCAATAAAGGGAGCTTTCCAGCAAGCGACACAAGTCGACACAAAAGTCATTGGTCGCGTTCAGCAGACCAAGCCGCTCAGTAGCAATCGAACGTGATTGGTTCTTACTTTTAGAACCAACCAATCAACGCAGAGTGTTGATAAGACGAACTCAACAATTGTGCAACAGTTGTGTCTGCTGAACGCGTCCATTCTATCTTTCTTTTTTGGCAATGAGTGACAAAGATAAAACAATACTTATGTCGACTTGTGTCGCTTGCTGGAAAGCTCCCAATATGTATTTACATATATACATAAATATATAATTATATAAATATATTTAATCAATAAATAATTACAGTTTTATTTAAATATTTTACATTTGCAGGCTGCGCTTTAATTCTAATAATATTTTTATATTTATCAATATTTCCTTACTTCAATTCTATATTTTAATTAATAGCGTTTGGGAGTGCAATAAATCCTAAATGTGTAATTATAGACTACGGTCCACTTGACGCTACAAATAATGGTTCGAAGAGTTTGATTGACCCATATTAGAACAAGGAATTTTACTAATTGACCAATCAAGAAAGCGTTTACAGTTTTATTTTTATATTGATTTTATTACTCATTTTTTCCATACGTTACAGCCTCTAGATTCTTTTATGCTCCACGGTTTTAAATTTTACCATGCACATGCGCGATTAGTTTCGCGCTGCGACGTGGCGAATTCGAAGGTAAACGAAATTCTCTTCGCGTCTTTTATTTTCGCGTCACAAATAAATCGCGCGATAGATAATTATTATATTCCTGTAACATGGACGGTAAAATCGCTCTTGGGCACAACGTCGCTGTCATGTGAACGCTTGAATATCATACGGATCGTAATCATCGGTTTGTCGAAAGTTAAGCCCCTTACACAATGCCAGGCAACAGGCAATAGGAATAGGGAATAGAAATCAGAAATCATGTATAAATGCAGAATAAACATCAGTGACACAGGCAATAGACCGTGAGACAGGTTAGTTTCATAGAGTTTCCGTAGCGTTGGAAATTCTGTGCGTGTTGCCTGTTGCCAACCAATCATAGCATTCGAATTTTTTAGATTGTGATTAATGATTTTTTGGTTATTTCCTGTTCCCATTGGGTCTGTTCGCGTTGCTTGCACTTTTTGCATTCAGCATCTTCGCTTTCTCTCTCTCCAACGGCCGAATATATATTTATCTCATTTCAAGTGCAAAAATGTTTGGGGATTTCAAGCAACGCGAACAAGCTTATTGCCTGTTACCTGGCATTGTGCAAGGGGCTTAAAGAATGCAGCGGTAGCGATATACGTGGCGCGCGCATGCGCGAACGTTCGCGTTTCCCGCCCGCCGCGTCGAACTCGCGGAGTCGCGAAGCGAGATCTGGCGTTTGGTATGTATATGTAACTATGTACGTACGTTACGTACGTCCTCGCGTATAAAATAATAAAAAATAAAAGTACAGCGGGCTAGCGCGTGCCGATAAACGACGGAAATCGAGTGCGCGCGTCGCGACGCCGCGTTAATTAATATACGCTCTCGCAAACGTCGATTGATAGTCAGCGAGCGATCGTTGTCACGACCAGCAGCGCCAACATCGCCCTCGCGTACGTCCGTCTCGTGGTCGGCGTTGAAAAGGACATCTCTCTTTCTTAACAATTCTCGGAGACAAGTTTCGAACCCGAGATATAATTTCCTAGTTAAAAATCTGGAAAATATAAATTCTTTCTTAATCGGACGCGTTGGGTCTAGAATATCCGAACGAGGGTCTCAGCCTCAGCACTCTCAGCTGTTGTAATTAACGTCAATCGTGACGTGTGAATTGTGAATCGAATATGTCGGGAGTCGGAGTGCCGTGTGAATCATTGGACGAGCGGTTGTTTGCAACGATTCATCGGTATGTCGTAATAATCGTATCTCTCCTCTATTTTCCCTCTTATTGAGGTTATCAGGTTGCTTCCCTACGACCTACGACATTCCCGGATTCTCGACGTAATCATGGAACTATGGCTGGATTTCGATATTCACTTACAGTAATGACAATATTGAAAGTCTGTAGTATACGTGACGTAAACTATAGATTTTTAGTACTGGCAGTGAATATCGAAACGCAGCCAATGTATGCGAAATGCGAGCAAAAGTCGTTGCTATTTGCAAAGTTAATGTATTTTGTAGTCTAAAGCAATATATTTTTATAAAATTTCAATAGAATGCGATTTTTAGAGAAATTTTGAAAATAGGTTTGTTAAAAAATCTTAAAAAAATCTTAAAATTTAAGCAGTCATATTTAGAGTTAATTAGCGACTAAAACACAAGCTTAGTTGAGCTGTTACAGCATTTTTATTCTTTTTTCTAATCATTTGTTAAATTTTTTTAACTGTATTTTACGGCAGTTATTATTTTGCTGCAAAGGTCGAGCGAAGGGGACTGAAATTAATTTAATATGCACCGATATTGATGCATTATTAAATTAATTTTACATTTACTTTTAATTTTTTTGAATTTTACGATCGTTATCTTTAATTTTTATATTTGAATTCTATATTCCTGAATTGCGAATCATATGTGATTGATCTAAATTTTCTATTTATTTAAGAAATAATTAATTGATCTAACCAGTCACCTCCGTAAACGGACTTTTGCTACGACGATCTTTAATCGATACATTGTCATTTATGTTTTTCGCAACAGGCTTAGTAATATCATAATTGTTAGACTCATTGAAATGAGTTGTAGAATTTTGCTGATCTGTTGTTGATTTTCGTGAAACTACATTTTCCATAAGGCTTTCTTTAACTTTGTTGCATAACTCTTTATTTGGCATCTTTGACGATTTTGTATTCTTCTTTAGTTTGTTATTTTTATTATATTTCTTCCAGCAACGTTCAAAATTCCCTAAAATGTCCTTCCAGATGCATAGTTCTTCCACTAAAGAATAAAATTTAGTTTTAATTATGTATCATTCGACTTAAGGCTCCTGTTCACTCACTGCCAGCCAGCCATTGATGACGTCAAAAGCGAGAAATGAAAATTCTTGCAACGTACATAAAAATAGAAATGTTTTTTAATTAAACTTGTAATTAATAGAATACATTTTTAAAATATACTGGTATTAAGTTATAACAAAATGGGAGTCTTTGATATATTTTAACACTACGAAAATTATTTTATACATAAAAACTGCACTAAAACGAAAAATGATGCTGCAAAAATAATTTAGCTTCTTAACGTCATTTTTCATGCTTTACAGTTCACAATTTTGCCCAGAGTGACGCTATGTGTACTGTCAACGTGGACTTGGCAATCGAGCCAGTAGGAGCCTTAATCGTGAGTGTGAGTTTAAATCAGTAAATTATTTATCAAATTTGACAATTTAATTTTATACTATTATAATGGAAAAATAGTTGAATAGTTCTTCCTGCTGAACATTAATGTTATAAATATTATATATCTATAATTTATAATGAAATTATATAGTGAAATGAACCTTGAGAAGCTTTCGATAAAGTTTTCTTCAATTTCATGAATCACATATGAGTTGGAATTTAATAATTTCTTGTTATATTCATGAATAAAGTTCTATAACCTTAACTGCACATTTTCAAGTATCTTACCATATAAAAGTAATGTTATAAACATAAATAATCCCGTGGGCAAGTTTGCAGTGGGTAATACGCTGTATGCCAATTCGAAAAGAGCTGGCCCTTCATGAAAAGCCATTCCTTGGATAGTGTTGACAAGCCATGGCAAATAAAGATACGGAATTCCATAGGTATCGCCGATTGTTAGCATCGTTGTTGATACTAATGCTGCAAGCACATCTCCTATCATTATCTTGATCCTCAAATCTGCGTCAAACAAGATTAAATTATTTTCTATCATTGTCATACTCGTGTTAATTAATCGTGTGAGGCTGAAGCTATTAATTACTGTAATTGCGGCGGAATAAATTATTAAAAACCGCAGGTCTCGTTGGCGAAATAGAACGAAATGAACTGCGTGAACCAGTTTCCAGAGCGATTGAGCTTAGACAGTTAGTAGCGAAACACATTATGCCTATGTATAGCATCTTGATCTGAAACAAATATAAAAAATGAGAAATATATATTTATATATAATATATATTTATTGTCAAGCAATCAATAATCAAGTAATTTAATTGTTTAAACTAAATGCCAAAAATATATAGACTGTTTTTGTATTCTACAGTAAGTGTCTTAATTAAAATTTTAGTTGAATAATAAAATGTAAAAATGTGCGGTAAAATAATAATAATAATTGGTACCAGAACTGAGAGAATTGATCACTTGGTTAATTAGAATAGATGGAAAAACTAATTATATATTTACCTTGGAATTTTTTATTTTATGATCATTATCTTTAATTTTTGTGTCTGAACTCGATGTTCCCGAGTCGAGAATCATGATTAATTTGAATTTTCTGTTAAATTTCCCAAAAATTTCCTTGGTTATTATTTCATTGACTGCTTAATGTTAGCTATTTGATTGGTTATAGATCATTACACATGTGTCATCCATAATTTGTCTGAAAGTTAAAAGCGTGAATAAAAGACGGAGTAAACGATAATCATCTAACTTCAACCGTATAAGTTTTTTTTCTTACATATTTCTTCTTGATTTATGTTTATTTTATGTTTTATATATGAATTTATCTAAAATAAGAATTATATTTTTTATTTAGGCAAAAATGTAATACATCGTAGCAAATGAAATTTACATACAACCGCCTTCTCTCTCACTTTCACTTTTGCATGTTGCATCAATATTCGTATTTTGTTCATGTTTCTTATTTTCACATCTAGATATCTTTTTCATATTCTTTTTAAAAAAGAATCATTTTCTCTTAAAAAAAACTGCAAGAGCTTGAAGGAGATATATATATTTTTGTTTTGCAATTGAGTATTTTTTGTTCAACATTAATATTTAGGAAGTAAGAGATACATAATTGTTGTATCAAACAGTTTCCGATTTATATGTAGCTGTAAATGTAGCTTTTGCCGCTTAAAATCTCTGTAACGTCGTAGAAAAAAAATGGTCGGCATCGTGTGCGGCCCGAAGATCCGCTCATTGTTTGTCTAATGCATATTGACTATTAACAGCAGATCCGTTTGCCTTATAGGTCAAGCTGTGGCTACGTCACGTCCTTATTCGCTAAGCAGTCTCATCGCTCCCGGTCATCTTCGGCTGCCATCCATATTCGGCGGTCTCACCCACAGGCAATGCCAGTCGCATTCATAAAAACGTCTACCTGTTTGGTGAGTAGAACGCATTAAATACTCATGCATTAATTAAGCGAAAGGACATCGTCGTACGATAAGGTACGGACGTTTTAACGTATATGACATGTCCTCTCGCGACGAATAGCTCATTCGTACTCTGTCTATCCAGAACAATGTTTGTGCGAATCTTTTAATCCCGTGTTAAAAACCCGTGTTAATTTGAGCATGGGTTAATGGTCGCTTTATAAGTGAAATTTTATTAGTATCAAATCGGAGAAACAACAGAAATAAAACGATGATCGATAACCGATATATAATTTACAACTGTTCGTTTTAGGATATGACAAAATATCTTTATTGTAACTTCCTTCTTTTCACTTGTGACAATAAATGGAATAAAATAATTATAAGGGAATCTAAGATAATTTAAAAAATACAAAAAGTGTAAAGTTAAAGATTTGTCGAACAATGGATTCTTTTTTCTTAAACTACTCTTATATCTTATATTCTTAAAAGTTTCTTAAATAATGAGGGTATATAAGCAAAACCAAAGTCAATGATGTAATAATGATATAATAATATTTTTAAAAATTAATATTTAAAAAAAATTATTCTAATATTTATTTTTAAATTTTATTAATTATAGTATTGATGTTCCTTTATGGAAATAAAACACAACTCCATTAAAATATACTATTTTATTGAGAAATCTCGTAATTCGGTAAAAGCAAATCATTCTATAACATTCCCCATGGGTCATCCTATAAATAATGCAATATAAAAGGGAGAACGATTTATTCTTTATAAAGTCAACACTGAAAGACTTTTATCGCTAGGAAATTGAAAATTCAAGATTAAGATAAGAAAAAGTTGCAAATAATAATGAAAAATATATTTTGAATTAAAATTAAAATACAATATAAAATATCAAATCTTTTGTTTAATTTCCAAAGTATCTGAAAAAAAAATCGCATCACTTATGAGATGACCCAATATATATCGAGATAGTGTATTGCCTACTCGATCCGAGCAATTTAAGGACAAGCCTGATGGAAGTAACTCGATCGAAAGCAGGCGCGTTCGAGAAGACCTAGGGCGTGCCGGAGATTACGATCGATATGCTCTTTAAATTCCTCGCGAAAGCCTGCCCTCGATATTGCCGGCGCGCAGATTCCCGTCCGACATCCCGGTCGGCCTTTTCGGCATCACGCACCGTGCGCGTTCGTATGGCGAGCCGTAAGTATAGGTACACCGAGCAGAGAGGACGCGTACACGCACCGACGCAGCGCGGCGATACATACCGTGCGCGTCGTACACGCGAGGACGTGTACGGGGACACGACGAGTACGTGTCCTGCGAGCGAGAGGTGATCGAGGGATAGATGCAGAGAGCCGTGGGCTCTCTGCTTCCGCGTGCACGGACAATCGCCTTTTGACGTGCGTAGCGACGTGATTAGCCACTTTCGCGCCCCGAACACGAAATCGCCGTCTTATCTACCTTGGAGAGACTTTTGGAGTATCCGTGAAAAAAATTTTATGTAAAACTCATAGGGCGATCTTATAATCAAAATTGTCTTAAGTTTGGTCATGGGCAGTCTTAAGGCTCCATTTGATCAACAAAACGTACAGTATCTCGAGATGGTACTTCAGACGATCTTGAATATAAGGTCGTGCTATAGATTAAATAAAACTGGCCATGATTCACATCATAAAACTCCGTGACAAATAGCCGCCGCTAACGCAATAATGAGTTGCTTATCTCAACAAAATTCTCAATGAGATATGAGAGATGGTAATGCGCGCGAGATAAATTACCACTTCTGAAATATTTTTTCCTATCGTTTTTATTATCGCTATATATGTTTTCACCTTTATCGTTGTAATTATTAATTTACATGCACAGTAGGCTTGCAATAATACGTAATATTGTTCGGAATATTTTTCACCGTTTGTTCACCGCGGTTACGGCACTGCTTACGCGTGCGTGTACGTACGTACATGCGTGTGCGCCGCGTCGTCCGTCGAAGAAAGCTCCTCCGCGCTTGAGTAACGCTACGGGACTCTCGTGAGTCTCTCCTCTCGGCTCTGGATGACCGCGGCCGATCGCCACTCGCATGAGCATTCGGATCACGCTGCCGGAGCGAGCACGTAACAATTTCTGTTCTTGGGACTGGAGCCACCGGATCGTCGATCTTTTCGTTCCTCACTTCGACTTCGCGACGCGCATTCGGCGCGCCGAAACGATTCGACCCTCCCGATTCTTAGGCCTTGACTCTCAATTTGGGCAAGGGCACGTCACGTGAACGTTTCGTACAACAAAGAACTTGGAAATTATCATATTGTTTCAAAAAGTTCACGCTGGCTAGCTTGCAACTCGCTACTAATGTTGCTTTAGAGTTGCTACGTATCTACGTCTCGTATGCAACGGTTTTTTATGTATCACATATGGCAGAGATTTATTTTAATATATAAATCTCTTTGTCGTATTATATTCGTCAGAGTATACTATCTGAAAGAAGCGGAAAGATTATAGACGAGAATAAAAGTTATAAAATATAAATAAGAAGTACAGTAGATTTTTTTCAAGTCAGCAACCACTTAGAATTCTGTTATGTTTTATTATGGTTAAAAAAAATGATTGAAATTATATCGCAGGTCTTCATCACTCTTTAATGAAGTCAGATAAATAACTTTCTGCATACGTTGCAGCCTTCCGGTCGTGCTCGCGCATTTTTTCGTCGCTGATATTCAATTCCGGGCAAAATCCTGTCGGCTAATGCGACCATTAGGAGTCCCAGCCGTGATAAGATCAATCCTCGCGTGTCGCAATGCTCTTGTACTTTCCGAGGTGTCAGCCATTTGAGGCCAAAGTTGTCGGTTTTACGGGCCAACGTGTTTCAGATTTCGATCGATGATGACGACGTTTCGACATTCGGACTGCCGGTTGATCATGGTGCAAGATTTAAGTCTTGATTCATCAGAGGGGATAGGGGGGGGACAAAGAGAGAGAGAGGGGGGGGGGGCGAGGATCCGATTGATAGGCGCATCAGGCACACGCTGAATTCTTATGCTAATGCGAGAAAGGAGCCGAGAAGACAATACATCCACACGCGAACTCCCGGGGCATCTGTATACACCCTGCGTTCCGTATTCTGTATTCCGTCAAGTGAATTAATACAATCACGAGGACCGCCGGGTGATTTTAGATGCGGTGAGATCGTGTTCGCCACCCGGTGCTTTTTTATTGAGCTTTCTCATCGGGAAAGGGGGATCGTCGCGCGCGGGCGACGATGACGATGCGAGGAAAACGCCTCGACGTCCTAACGGGTCCAGATTTACTCTTTTCACTGGGGAGCATATGCGGCTATGCGGTCAGAACGAATCGGTCACTCTGATGCAGACACAAAAAATATTTTACAAAAGATATTTCTTTTCGAATGTGAAAGTGATAGAGAGAAGATCATTCTCACAGAAAAGTTGACTCATTGTTCTGGTCCTGTCCGCAATGCTGATTCAATTGAACATTACAGTTCAAAACGCGGTTGCGTGTATAATCCGAAGAAATAGTCTCACGCTTTTAAATACCGACCTTTCGTCAATTTTAATTGAATAGCTTTAATTAGCCTGAAGGAAGATCCATAGGGCTTTAATGTTTTGATAAACGGAGATTGACTTGGAAATTATTGTTGTTCTATTAAAAAAGTCACGTTTATGTCTTTCGCTTTTCTAAAACTTTATAACGTAATGCTAACGCACGAAATAGGTCAAATCAAAGACTGCCAATGAATTCGTTTAAACTAATGTCCGTGCATGAATATGCAAAAAAACCGTTGCGTATACGTTTCTTTTACGTGATCGATTTATTGAGTCGCTTGCTAGGAAAGTATAAAGTCGTCCCTTGTTTCCTTTCTCCTTCTCTCTGACGGCTCTGCGATGCACGATACACGGGGATCTCACTTCCGGTTAGTACCCGAAGATTACGGTATCGATGACTTCCGTCAATCACGGATATCACCGAATTAGGATCAGTCTCAAATTATCACCTGAATTTCGAAAGATTTCGGAAAATCTTCGAATGATTATTTTGAGATAATTCAATGTTTTTTCCCGCAAAAGTATAATAACATCATTAGTTAATTATACCTAGTTTTAAACACGTGAGGTTAGATGTGTGTTGTAAACGTGAAAAAAAATTTAGGAAAAAAAAATTAATTAAATTCTTAAAGATATATCACGACAAAGCAACATTCAGACGATGATTAAACTTGAAAACCTATATTATATTAATTAGCTTTAGTTATTCATTGATTAGCTACTCCCTAATTCTCTGCTAGATCATGGATTCAGCTGTGTGTGCATGTAACGTATATACAGGGAAAATTAACCACGATTAACGCTAATTGACGACTGGTGCAATCCGTTCTAAATGAGTACATTTCACTCGAGCGTTCGGGAAGTGCTTTTATCGAGAAATACGCAACAACTTTCCGAACGATCGCGAACGAGGGGTATATTAGAGACGCTCATGCGTGGTTTTCTTTCTTTGGTCGTTGATGCAGAAGAGAAGTTGACTGGCAGAACTTAAGGCCGTCGCACACAAATTGACATAACAGTAACAGGCGTAGCGTACCAAGTGCCTTGTCCGATGAGATACGCTCGTATCGAGCCACCATATTGCGCAGAATTTATTTTGAGCGTTTCATTAGTCGAGACGCTTATATACGCTGTATGCTTATGCACTTATGTAAATTTCTGTGCGGTGGGCTTTACGATGTAACGGCCGTTCTGCTTCGCCAGGGTGGATGAATGTAGCATTTCTCGCATTACGATCGTAACTGTTCGCTAAATGACAAACCGCGGAAGAACAGATAAAAATTTACGAGTATTGTATTAATCTCTTTAAAGAGAGATTGTAACTTAATTATTATTAAACATACATGGGATTTCTCGTACAACAGTCCCTTTATATGAAACACAGAAAAGATTCGAAGGTAATCATTTTTAACTATAACACTGCATGGAGATATTTATTCTTCCACAACTAATCTATTTTCAAAGAATTTAAGAAAATTGCAAGTACGTGTCTCTTTCTTCTGTCTTTAATTAATTTTATAGATATTTTACGGCCTTACTTGTTGTTGATTGTTATACATATATATTCTTGTACATGTTATGTAGAATTAATCTATACGTATTAAAATTGTATTTAATATTAATAAATAATAGATAGACACAAAATATTAAAAGATTAACAGTAGAGATTATGCAAAATTTTTGAACTTATCTTTAGTTATCAGTTAAGTCTTGCATGTTTTATTACATAATATCTACTAGGTGCCTTACATTTTCTGCGGATGATTTTGGCCAATTATTTACAATTAAGTAAAAATATTTATATTAACCGAAAAAAATCAATAAATATATATATCATTCTATTAATTAATTAATACGTGAACTTCAGAAACGATTAATATTAAAATTAAAAAATTTCATAAATTAACTTAAACAAATTAATATAAGAAAATATATTGTATATACAAGATATAAATATTCCAATATCTTATATTTATTTTTTTATATAACATATTAAATTGCACGGACATAACTTTTCTCTCAGAGATGAGAATACATAATGTTAAATGAAATAAATTAATGTTGCGTCATTTTTTAAATAAATATAAGAATATACGAGATTATACTGAAAAATCAACCAGTCCGCGTCCGGTTAGTTGGCGGATTAGTCGACGTCGTGCCAAGCGAAGTCATCCCCGACGAGCGACGAACGAGTGGCCCTCACGTAGGCTGGAGGAGGGAAACCGTAGAAGGTGAGAAACCTCTCGGAGGCTCCCGACTGACGGAGGCTCCGAGCCAGGAATTAGCATTGCTTCTCCGGAATCTCTTCTCGTCTCTCCTCCGCTGAGCGCTGCCCCTCGTTCTTCTCTCGCGTCTCTTCTCTCGCTCCCTTTCCTCTTCGGTGCTCTCTAAACCTCGGTTTCCCGTAATTATTTTAGTCCCCTCGTCTCTCGCGCGATCCGCCCCTCGTTCCCCGGTCGTGGTAACGCCGGAGATGTAATCGTGGCTTACCGAGAAGGAATGCAACAATTTAGCAACTCGTTTTATTTTTATCTTATGCGTGGAGATGCATTATGCGCCCACGAAGAAGTACAATTCGTGCCGACCGACTATTATGTCATTTTCTTTTTACAAGCTAATCTGTTGCACGAACAATTATCTGATGTATTGTTATGTCACAAAACAATTTGCGTCAAATTAAATATTCTAGCATAACCCAAAAAGTATCTTTAGCTATGACTATTAGAAATGACTAAAATATAATCAAGTTTTATTTCCAATACGTTATAAAATCTTCAAGATGAAGCGCAATTAGTAGAGCATTATTATTATTTGCAATCTGGATTATTTGGAAAAATGCAAAATGTGCAATATATTGTATAATATTGCGAGAATTAAATAATCAATTGAAAGTTCTCTCGTTTTAGATTTTCATTAACTTAGCATAGCGCGCAGCTTCTTTCGCGCGCGAGCGATCGTGACCATAAGAGTGGGTATCTAAACAATTAAATTAAGCGCTTTTGTATCGACAGTATCGTGCGTTATATGACTAGCAGCTAGTCATATAGAGCCGGGAAGCTTTTCCAGCATGTTGATCTCTTCATCCGATTAGCGCCGGTCGGGGAAGCGACTATTCCGCCATACCACTCATTTCGCTCTCGTGATACATTTTTTTTACTCTTTCTTTCATCACGCATCGCCAAGGAGATCCATAAATAAAATTGATACGATCTTTTTTTTTTACGTACGTACTTTATTTTTTGCACATAAAACGAAACGAGCGGAAGTTTCTCAAAATTGCATGAATATTACCATGACGTTCTCTCTTGTTGGATCACTATACTATATCTTTGCCTATATTCACCTTATCTATCTTTACACTTCTTTCTATTCTTACCCCGTCATTGTCTTTACGCGTTCTTGTATTTTCTCTCACAAAGTTTTTCTTTCTTATACAATTATATCTGAAACTGTACATAAATACATTTCGCTGTTGATTCATTTATAATACATTTATTCAGAAATTTTCTAATATTTTTTGTATCTTCCTAAATTCGGAATAAATAATACTTTTAGCGAACACGCGAATATTTGGCATGTAAGATTTTGATGGGAATAATCGAAAGTTCGTTAGTTCCAATATTCTTTGTTCTTTTTCTTATACAATTAGTAAATATTGCAAAACCGCTTGCAACTAGATATATCCGTATCACGCATCGTATACTATCTCGGTATTGGTTTATACGCACCACCTGCTACGCACACCCGCTGTTAACCGTCGCGTCGATATCCGAGTATAAGTACGCCTGGAAATTTCGTTGAGTCGATGTCCAGGATACGAAATGAAAGGTGGCACGTCGATTATCTGATATCACGGAGAGACAAACAGTCCTTGACAGTTTTTTTTTTTATAATCTCGGACAAGGATAAAAGAAACGCGCTGAATATAGGCACACGAAGTACAAAACTTTATAAACATATATATATTTTTATTGTGTCTTACACTTGGCAGAAATGCTGATAAAATCAATTAAGATTTTATCTAAGTTTTTGATACCGTCATCATGAAATATTTCGACTGCTGTTATTAAATCCAACAATTACTTATTAAAAGTTGCACATGCTGAAAGATAAAATTGTTTTATTATTATTTCTTCTTACATATATATCGGATATCTATTGTGCAGTAATGTTTTATACCTGTAAATTCATAGATTTGTTATATCACATGAATTTAATTTAATTCCGCCAAAAATGAAATGCAATTATTAAGATATAAAGCTCACGATAAAAAATTCTTCATCCTGTTTTCGATTTAGCGGTTTTTTTTTACCAATCTAAGGATGCTAAACACATGCTAAGAAAGTGCGCTGCAGACAAAAGACTGAGGATAAGATGCGATTAATGCTCTGCGATTAAACTCGCAAAGTCCAGATAATACATAGAATTGATGACATTCTGTCGTACAAATGTTCTCACGAGCGAATTAATTTAACGAACAAAGAGCAATTATCGAGTGCGGTTATGAAGCAATTTATTAAGAAGGTTGGCGAAGGGCACGCGAGAACAAGGAGCAAGAACGGTTCAGCGATTTTGTGACTTACGTTACGTTACTACGTGCGCTACGTGCGCGCGAGCGACAGACCCTGCGTGCGTGTATGTGTGTGTGTGCGCGCGCGCGCGCGCGCGCGGGAGTTACGTACGGGCGAAGGGGACAGACCGACAGAGATAAAGAGCACTTCCGGACGCGCGCGGGGAGAGACCAAGGTCCGCGTATCTGTTGCTGCTGGCAAGGAGAGGCGCAGGAGAACCCGCGGGAGAGTCACACCTGAGTGCCCACGCTTCCTCTTATCCGTTCCCTCCCTTTTGTCTCTCGCTCGCTCGGTCCCGCTCGCCCTCACGCGAGTCCCACAGAGCTCTCCCTCTCATGCCTGGCCCCCTCACTCGGTCTCTTTCACCTTCTCGCTCTCGGCGGGCTACTCCCCATCCCTGGGGTACACTATCTCTCTTTTTTCTCTACTTCCTCTGTCCTCCCCTCGTACAAATGGCGCGCACCATCTCTCGTCATGTCGTGCCCCACGGTATCCTGCGCGAGCGACGAGTGTTCCTTTCGATAGGGACAATAGAGGACTTTTCAAAAATTGTTCGCGATTGTCGCGGAGAAAGAGCCGAGTAAGATAGGAAAACTGGAGAAGAAAGGTTTCTAGAAAATATTTCCCAAAAGGAGAAAAATAAGATGAGAGTTAATCAACAAGGATTAATACAGACAATTAAAAATGTTATTGAAATTTTTTTGTATTATTTGACGGGGATATCTAATTTTACATTTCGATTAAATAGCATACAATGACTACCAGGTAAATCGTGCAGAAGATAACTAACGGCAGGTAGATGAAGATGTCAAAGAGGTATTTCGCGTGCGGGTTCTCTTGACGTGACATTCTCGGCTTTCATACGAGACGATAATTATTTGAATGTGATTCGTAGGCGCTTTATATAAGCAAAATCTGATGTATAACGAGACGAGTGGCTTTCGATCGGCGCTTAGGGTTACAAGTCGTTCAACTCACGCGTATCGGTTTACACGAATTACACGATCATGCGCGCGATACTATAAGGCAATATCGTTGACTCGTGCTCGTCTCATTGATATCTTCCCTCCGCTATATTTCTCGAAAGCGGGATATTGCGTGCTCGCATGCGGCCGTAGGTATATGCCACGCAATTTTCGCGAATAAACCCGATACTGGCGCGTTTTGACGACGAGAAAGCTTAAGACCGAGTAATTTTTCATGCCTATACCGGTATTACTAATTGCGACTTATTACATGGCAATGAAACTTCACTTAACAAGGGTGTTATTATGATAAGACGTTTTGATTACAAGTTCAGCAAACGGGTAGATTGAGCCGCGCCGTAGAAAATTATTGATTTCCTTGCTAAAGTATTGTTGTTAATTTACATTGAAAGAGCTACTTTTTAAAAGGCTAATTTTCATAATCGATTTGAATGCATAAATGACTCATTGCCAAAAACTGTAAATAATAATAGCGGAAGTTATTATGAGGATACCTATAAGATTTAATTTGCGTACAAGTTGCAAAATAATGACAACTCGTTCAACTATATATGATGTGAATTTTATATTCTAATAAGTAACGTTCGAATGGATGCCAATCTTTTCGGCAAACTTCAGATTCAGCGTATCTTGTCTCTGATTAATCAGACGATAGCAACCACACAAGTGCCAACCTGATTCGAAGCATCGTTCATGTTACAAACATTCGCTCGGATTTCCAGTGTTCAGGGAAAATATAGATGCAAGATGATCTTTCGTCATTCAGCAACTCGATTATCACGCGCTCTCGGCTCCTCGAAGACTGGCAATTGACTTTTAATCTTTAAGAAATCATACCTTGGTTTACTGTGTGATCACTACTTTTAATTAAAAAATACATTTTAAAAGACCGAATTTTTTAAATGATATCAGGACCAGCAAATATAAAACAGAAATAGTTAAAGGAAAAATTAAGAACGCGATGATTTAATATTGTGATCAGTGCGCTAAAAGAATTAATAAAGCTAGATTAAGATTTAGTGCAGATAAACCTGTACTTAATTGCGCGACTCCTAGCTCTATCAAATGAATCTTCGACATTCGCTTACAAAATTATAACGAGGAAATGTACAATAGAATCGAAATTCGAACGAGCTAAAAGTAAAGAAGTTAAGTGGTCCTTTTTCCCACGATGTATCGATTCAGCGTGTACTTAAGAGACTTTTAGTCGGGCATATATCAACGAAATATAATTTAATGTGGCGCGCATACAAATCCCCCCGTCCTGCATTCTCCAGTCTCTCCGGACGTAGTTCTCCTTAATCGAAGGAGGATGTGGAGTCGGTTAAGCCGAAGTCAGTCAGTCAGTTTCATTTGAACGTCAGCTGCCCGGATGTCTCCCCCATCTGTGGGACTCGTGTTGCAGGGAACAGAGGCACCCATGTGAGACACCTTCTCCTCCGTGCTCACTCACTCGTCTGCTCACTCAGGTGGACCCATACACGTCGTGCGCGTGTATATGCAGCACGTAATGCGCGCGTATCACGCCGTACACGGATACATCTGGACGCCAAGTACATCTGCGTACTGCGACGGTCACTATCTCTTCGACAAAACTCGCCGCTGAATTGTCGAGACTCCCGATACGCTGTTGCTACCTTATTGGAGTACGAGATCAAAAGTCACACGTCGTACGGGTCTTCTCGCGTGGAATAAAACCGTTACCCAACGTTCTCGTTTGGATCTTTTGAATAAAGAAGACGATCGGATCGATATCCCGATAAATCCACTGATCAATTTCGAAGGTGTCTAATGAATAATTTACACTTGGTCCGAATAGGTGAAAGATCAGTAATCAAGGGTCACTCTCCGCATTATGCATTCGCTCATTTATTCGATCTTCTATCCGACTTTTAAATAATCGAATATATATGCATATTAATTTCGGCTGCCGTTTTCGTTGGTTTCTTCCTGAGCTAACAGCCTGATCAAGCTTATCTTGTATATTAATGAACTCTTTATCCACAAAAATACAGTAACATTTTTCTTAGCACCTTTCTTTTTTTTATTTCAATTGACGTATACAAAGCATGAAAAATTTGGCCAAATTATTTCAATGTTTGAAAGAGTAGAGAGAACTTAATAAACAAGTATTAATGAAGATAATTTTTATTGTATGTTGTTAGTAGTAAAGTTATTCGTATATTTACTGAAATAATTGAATATATACAACATATATAGTTGGCGAATATTTTCTTGTCGACATTAAAAAATACGTATAAATTTATAAATCAATCATTGCTGGTCTAAACAATCTGGATCTGGTTTCATGTGAGAAAATACGTATTATTTTTTGGATATCTTGCATCTGATTCCATTGCAAAACTGCAGGTGTTGACGAGCTAAGCACTTCTTGCGTGGTTGTAAACATCACAAGAATCGTTCGCGCGATGTAATAAAAAGTTCAGAAATATTTCAGATAATATCGTGATCTCGCAAGTACCATCCTGTGCTATGCACGTTCCTTTTTCTATTCTATTTTTACCGCAATAAGATATATAAATATAAAACTTCCTCGTAAGGTGCTGAACAATCGCTACAATTACAAAATTATATACCATGAATGAAAACGATGTTGAATGAAAATGTTATTTTGACGGTATTAGCGAATAGTTTTACTGTTAAGAGTAATGTGAAGGATATAAATGAAGGATGTATACGTGAGAAACACGAAAAATCGTTCTGTCAGTACTCTATCAGCAAGATCCATATCTCGAGAAGCAAGTGACATTCTATACGTATTCGTGGAAGCCTTCTCGGATTAAAGTGACCAGTTACGATGACATACAGCAAATGTAGCAGATCACATTGCGCAAAGTCTAGTTGACAAATCAGAACCGTGTTCTCCGTCGAATCTTCGCTACTCCACTCCGTAAGCAAACGTGACATTCGAAATCAGATGATTCGGCTCAAAAGATTATAGGAAGCATCGTATGCACAAGTGCTTCGCAAGGTGCAAGTGTATAGATCTAAATTTTTGAAATCGTATCTTTAATTTAATAGTCAAAATTCTTTTTGGGAAATCGAGTTTGTTTTGAAAATCTTCGAGCTGAAGAACTAAGAATCTTCTTTATTCGTTGCCTTTTGTCTTTTTTTCTGTAATACTTTCTGAATATGCCACTGGAGAACATGATTCTTAGAATAATCATTAGAGTCATTATATAGAATGAAAGTATTACAATTCATCTCCTTTTTCGTTGTACTGTCGTATTGCCAGCTACAAACGGATGGGTCGGTGCGATAAGCGCGAACACGATATCGTCGGCACGAGCGAACGTGGAAGAGTATGGATATACATATGTGCGTGCGACGCCGACACGCCCGGTACACTGCACGTTGGATATAATGAAAATGCGAAGCAGGGAAGATTTATAAGAAAAGCTCCCGGATGTGGGAAACTTCATCTTGATCAATTAGCGGTCGAGCGTGGGTGTATCGCGGAAAACGTAATGGAAATGCAAAAACTATAGACTGTTCTGCACTATACAAAGATACGCGAATGTGCTCAAAGCATGATGTGGCGACTTGTTAGAAATATTTGCAAAAATACTAGCCGAACTTTGTGTCACGAAACTTCTCGAGATTTTTTTTGAGTGAGATCTCACTCCAAAAGAGTGAAATCTTACTCCAAAAGAGTGAAATCTCACTGGAGTGGCAGTATTCCCACTCCAAGAAATTTAGAGAGATATGAATTTTCTCGTATTAAATTTCTTTGTGAACAGTCCAACGTGTATATTTTAAAGAAATTTGTCTACGTTAACGAGTCGAACGATCGAGTTAAACGTGATTAAAATCAACTTGTCAAGAATGCAGCTTCGCTATTGATATATATATAGCTTTGTTTGGACACACTGTGTATATTCGGCACTCTTCTGCAAGGTAGGAGGGGATTCTCTGTCCTGTCAGCGCCTCTTCGGGTTCAACGATCTCTGCGAGTCACGTGTGAATTCGTTAACCCGATATATAACATTAAGTTTGGACAGTGATTAGATAGATATTTCTGATATATTTCCACATCGAAAATATCCACATTTCTGAAAGCTGCGTCAGACTTGACGTAGACTTTGTACGTAGTCGATTAGCAACGTAATAATTTTGTGCCTTATTGATAAACAAAAATCTGAGTTCGTTGTTCTAACTAGAAAGAAAGTTTGCAATGTAGTTACACATCTTCGAAACAAAGACGTCACATCTTATTTTCTAATCTAAAACGATAATCGATTCCGAATTCGTTAAAAGCGTGAAATGTTGGGCAACGGGAAACGAAATATATGCCCAAGAAAGCGATAAGGGAGATCCTTCTTTCTTTTAACGGAACCGTGTTACAAACGGCGGCGTTTGGCCGCGACGACGTGAAAACTCGTATCGTATATATGGCACGGCGCGAGTCGCATCGTTTAAATGCAACAAAAGTAGAGCGCTGTCCACGTAGGGCAAGGAAAGTGAGCGGAAGACAGGTGAGTGCAGGTGAGGAACGAACTCGAGGTGCGGATGTACACAGAGCAGAAAGAGAAGAATCGACTCGCCCGCGGGTAGATAACCTACCGCTGTTGTAAAGTGAGCGAGGGGACCGTGTAAGGTAACTGAAGTTTCTGACCAAAGTGAAGGAAATACATCCGCGAAACGTATCGTTATTATTTACTTTTTTTTGCCAAAGACAAGCTGACATAAGAAATTGCAGAATTGTTCAATATATGCGTTCAATTATACTTCGTATATTTTTTCCATGCTTTAATATATTAAACAGATATAAAAATATATATGACTTTATAAGTTATGCTATTTATAACATATTTTGGATAATAAAGTATTAGCCTGTTTTTGCCGTAATCGTTTTCGTCGTGAGGAAGTGTCGTTCCTTTCAAAATTGCTGGCTCCTCGATTATGTCACGGAGAAAATTGTCATTATTTCTACTCCGATGGATGCGTTTTCCACATCTTAACGATCACCTTACCTCCGTATAACAACCGCCGGCCGCGATCTCTTACCGTCCAAAAGGCAGTCAACAAGATTAGAAAGGTGTACTCAGCGTCCGAGTGCACGTAATTACCTAATGAGTCACTAGACTCACTAGTCTTTTATTACACGGACATATTAATTGTTTCGTTCGCCAAATAGGCAATACGTCTCTATCACATAATTCATATTATATAACGTACAGCATCGTGATTTCAAATTTAATGTTGTGTCGTCTGTAATAATCTGCAACCCAATAAAGGAAGTTGACAAAACTTCACGGAGAAACTTAAGTACCACAAAGAGAATTTTTTTTTTATTAAAGCGAAAATATTCTTCATTCAATCTAGAATTTAGTTGGCGAATTATACGAGATGCAAAATCGCTGAGTTACTATTTCAACAGGAAAGTTCGGATTTTTCATCATCCTCCGTAGAAATGTTTATCTTTTAATTCTATTATTACTTTATTCTTGTTATTACATTATACGGATGGTATGTGCCAAATGTTAAACACGAAGAAGCGAGAATAACCCCCTTCGGGCGTCCCAGGGGCTTCCTCGCGCGGGGTGTCTCGTGGCCGTGGTTCCGAGAAGCAAGAGGGTTAGCTCGGTGGTTGGCAGGAGTACACACGCAATGAAGTTGTGTGCGGGGAGTTTAATGTGTTCGAAACAGCGAAAATACGAGCTATAATAAAAATTAGACGTGATAATTGAGATATTATAATGTTTACTTCTGCACATTATATCAATATTACGCAAACGTAATTTCGAGTTTTCTACACGGGATGATGAAAAATGTGAACTTTCTTGTTGAAATAGCGACGCAACGATTTTGCATCTCGTACGAATTGCCGGTTGAATTCCAGATTAGATAAAGAATGCTATACATTCGAGAGGCTTTGGGAAAAAAATGATAGACTTTGTAACCGAGGTAAAACGAAGGCTTGGCAATCGTAAAATTTGGAAGTAGGCCATCGTGTAAGTTTATGACCGAAGTTACGACAAGAATTTACGTATGCATGCGGTACAGGCATAATGCATATATAAGGAGGACGTGGCTGCGTCTATATACACGTGTACGGTAAACGCGCGTACACGAAAATAGCTCTGATATCTATTTTTGCTAAATAATTGCTATATTCGATCTCACCAGTCGTCGAGGCTTAAAAGAATATTATGCGTCGCACCGACCGCGAGCTTCGATCTTTTGTCCGCTACCGCAGCGATACTCCGCGAAAGTGTAATTTCCATTGCTCTTTTCGAAGTTGAATTGTAATTGCGTAAAAAAAAAAGAAGTGTACGGGTACGCTCGAATGTATCATTTAGAAACTGAGACCGTCGAGTGGTCGCTATTCCGGGAAACGAGGGAGAAAGGTTGGCGGCTAACGGCGGCCCAACGACGCCAAGACCGTGCGTATACATGCATAGGTACGCACACGCACGCACGCGTCAATCCGCATTGGGATTCACGAAAGCTCGGCCGTACTCGCGAAAATTGAAAATAACGGAATTACACCGTCTCATGCAAGTCGATGTCGCTTTTAATGTCTTCTCTCGTGTCCCTTCATATCTGTCTTTTGCGAGCGGGAAGTAGATTCCGTGATGTTTCGCAAAAATTTTGATCTTCTCTCTTAAAAGAGAGATCTCTCGTTCTTCCTTCTACAAATAATATTTATTTTGCGCCGCAGTTGTCAGTTATGAATATCCGTCAACTTAATATAGAATTGCCCGCGCATGTGTTCGTGAATACATGTATCGTTCACTCCATACATTATTCACGAATTCTTAGGCGAATGTTCACCACGTGGCTAAATCCACCTCGTTCGTCCACGTCCGCATGTTATGAAAAATCTATGCTACGGCCTTGATATTATTCTCATTATTTACCTTGAATTTTAGGCAAATATTCAAGTTCAGATCTTTTTACGGTCTTCACTAAACACCATTCTGCAAATCGAAAACTTCTAACTCTATTTAAAAAAGGAAATAACTTTCTGTTTATTTTATGCGTTAGGATATTATTTATCAGATACTTTAGTATTTTATTTCTAAAATAATATATATGTACTATGTACGTTTTTTACAATATACAAGTGACTATTTGATATGATTTATTAAATGTCGCGGCTTCAACTTTCGATAAATACGAAGTATCGGATAAAGTCAATAGAATAGTCTTTCTAGCCTATTCTATAAAGACTATGAACTACAGCACCGTACAGATTATTATTTTAAGATTGACTCAGAGAGATGATAATACGTCCGACGTTCAAAATACCAGACAACTTGTTACATCTGTCCCCCCCCAAAAAAACGTTATCGGTCAACGTCGAAGGGTCACGACTTCTTCTATATTAATAATAAGTTAAAACCTGGCCAGTTATCGGGAAACGTGGAAACACAGCAAGACAGAACCATCGTCGTTATCGAGTATCACCAGCGGAGGTTGCGCCGGTAGACGTGGCGGCGGCAGTATGGTGGTCAATAGTGGGGGACGGCAACACACAACGGCGCGGCGGTGGTGTTGCTGCTGCTGTGGTGCCCTCGCCTACGTCGGAGCGACCCGGGGTGGTTGGAACGTGCGCGGGAAGCAGGGTGGGACAGGTGGAGAGAGCAACTCTCCGCCGCCGGTGACGTTTTAGCTCATGCAGAGGTGAGCCAGCAGCGAGAGCCCCGTGGTATTGACCGGTTGCCTCCCTAGCCGGTTACCTAGCAACTGTTTGTGGCCAACACACCTATGAAACCTTGGAGATCTGACTTTAGCCTACAGACCACCCATCCGACCATCACCCACCCATCCAGCCAAGAGGTGAGCCCTGCTTCCTCCCCAGCCCTCTCCGCCTCGCACACCCTCGGCGGCCTCTGACGCTCTCTCCTCGCTTCTCCATCTCTCTCTCTCTCTCTCTCGCTCTCTTTCTCTCTTTCGTCCGATCGAATCAGATTCCTGGGGTTCGGGGAAGAAGCGCTCGATCATTAGGACTTCCCTGTAAGTTCTCGCATTCGTACCTTGGCGCCGTCCCCATCCCGCCGATGGTGGGGGACTGAGGGTAGCTAGATGATCAGCCGTTGTTATGACCACGAAAACGCACACTGGGGAGAAAAAAAGGTTTCGTGTCGAATTCGATTGCCAGGCGCGGAGAAGTCATCACGATAATCTCTCTCGTCATTGCTAGCGTCGAGGCTAACCTTTTGGCCAGGGACGTGGCGGAGTCATAATGTCATCGCATTTACGATGTCTTGAGTGTCATGGATGTATCGATCGCTTTTGACTCTTTTTTTTATTTCGTTCTCGGTCATGCTTCTGGGAGAAGGATGAGATACTATTTGCTTCGTAATTTGCAATCGCATTATCTTTTATGATACGAATTTCAAAAATTATGATTGTGATGTGACGTATTTATTGAATAAAAGGAGATTTCAATTCTCGTGTTTCTCTCAATTTAGTTGTTACAAATTTCATATATGATTTCTTCCAATCGTGATATCATAATAGAACAATATATATTACACTCACCTTGTGCTATATTTTTAAAATGTTTCGTCTGACTTATAAGAAATATTCTATTCATGAAGAGATGAAAGGTCAACGTATCTCCTCGCAATATCTTTTCATAGTCGTAGAATCTCTATTACATTTTAACTTTTACTTTATTTTGCCTCGCTATAATTCTTATAGTTTCACAATCGGCTTTGGGGCTCAGGAAGAAGTCCTATTATCGCGCGAGAGAAATGCGTGAGGAGGAAAGCTCGCGCGCGCGCGCGCGCATACGAGCGCGAATATGGTGAGTGGTCATTAGATGAATAATAAATTGGTGAATCGAGGGTGTGGTTACACGGCTGGAACGAGCCCGGGTTGCCTGGCTACGAAAGCACCTACATCGAATCCTCCGGCGTACACGGCCGAAGTTGGATCCCTCCGCCGCTGTCGGCCTCGCACGTGCACCGAGCGGATACGTGTGCGGCGAACGCGACGGCGGCGGGCCGACGCGGCTGTGTGGGTAACGCGTGTGTATGTATGTGGGCGCATGTATGTGTACCAGCAGCTATAGGCTAACATTATCCACACTACCATCCAGTATGGTCCTCCTCCGGCCGGAGTAAAATCAACCGGCTAGCAAGCTAAGCGCCGATCAATAACCGGGGACCTCGGCGGCTCTGCTCTGCGGAGTGTCTTCCGTGGAATACAAACGGTCCTCGTTATAGTTCGCTAACGCATTCTGGCGAAGGCGAGCCGCGTCCCGGCTAGCGTAACATTTCCGAAAGTCGAGAGGCACGGTGAAATATAAAAACAAAATTATATGGGGATTTCTCAATTACAATAAACGGCCTATTTATCTATACATATTGGTGCTATCCGTTTAAAACTTCACATTTTATTTTTGACCAAAACGACCAACCAGAATGTCCCGTAACTAGTTTTCATTAATTTTTTGGATTATTTTTTAAAGATTAAAAAAAATCGAAACATTAGTTTCGATTATATTACATTTATCTTTATATCTGTCATACAATGCGGCATTGTGTTATCGATGCTCATGGATAATAACGTCACAATTGTATTTTATGCAATACGTGCATGGAAAGTGCCCCATTACGCACGCTACGCGTGCGTGATAGACCACTTTCCAGGCACTTGCAACATAAAATAGGGAGTGTAAGCCGTGTGTAAAGATGAAAATTCCCGGGTGCGGTTACCGCACTCGCCGGAACAACATCAATTCTAAATATCTAACTACAGCGCGAGCTGTACAATTATCCGCGATGCATGATGCAAAACGTTATAGCTTCTCGATTAATCGGCAGCGTGTGTCTCAAATGACGTACGTCGAGAAGACGAGCGGAGCATGAAGCCATTGTACTACGTGCAGCTTTCGTGAAAATCGCAGTAACGCCGGCTGGCGTGCTGAGAAACCCGTGAGGACGATGACGAGGCCCGTAGCCGTAATGGCGCCATTGTTCCCCGCTGCCGAGAGAGGAGAGATGTGCACGAGAATCGAGGTTACGAGAGGGGAGGGAACGAATTGGCATTTGCGTAATAGGAATACGAGAAAATACTGCGACGTTGTATCGTACGATGATGAATCTCGAGATGTCGCGGACGAGAGGAAGATTCGGTTGCATAACTTTGCGCAACTTGTGTGTCCTTTGGATGTTAGCGTAAAATTGAGACGTAATTTGCGATGGCCATGGCAATTTTTTAATCCGCAGAATAGCCTATAAAAACATCAATGCAAGAACGATTTGTGTGTATGTATATTAAAAATAGAGGCTAGCGCTTTAAATATTAAAAAAAAATAATATAAACAGCATAAATATATTAAACTGAAAATATATCAAATTACTAATTAATTTATTAGATATTAAAGAAAAAATACAGAAAACATAAACAACCAAAAAAATATTGAATGTTTTTCTGCTAAATAATTTACATTTTATTTTTTAAATATGTATTCTATAATTAGTAAAAGTGAAAATTTATGTGGAAAGTAAATTGTTTCATATAATATTAATAAAGATTATTAATAAAAGATAAAAATAGATTGAGTATAAAAAAATTGACATTTTTTAGTGTTTCTTTAATTACGAATTAATTTGGTTAACATGCTCAGCTTAATATTAAAGAAAAGACAAATAAAAAGTTTAGGTGAAAAATTACTGAACAATAAATTTCAAATTTGTATAAGAATAGATTTATATAAAAATTTATATAAAAACTTTAAAATGCTATTAAATAAATATCTTTTTCTAAATATATATTACTTATCGATTTATTCCTTGTGACATATTAATGTACAATTATTCTACTAATGATATAATATTCAATTATACTCGATCATATGAGTTAATAAAACGTTCTTAATTTTGATCACTTTAAACTCGATCACAGATTACAATCATCATTGTATTAATTATCTCGAGTTTCGATTTCAAAAAGTATAAGATACCCTATCTCAGTCTTTCTCGTCTTAATGCGAGTACGAGACGTGACTCGATGCAAGACATGTCTCTCGCGATATACGCTTTTATTTTCGTAATGTCGATCATTATCGGCACGATGGTGCCTAATAGAATTCATAATCGCGAGCTACTCAACGAACATCCGCTGTGGCGCGGCAAACAATTATCGTCGTCGAAGCCGCGGGATAGTTCGAAGGTGACCATGCCGGTCTTCTATATCGGTTGTAACAGTAGCAACGGCTGCTGATGATCTCGTAGTCAGCAATGCGGAACGGACGCCGACAGTCCTGTGCATTGTTCTGTCTTCTGAGTAAACACTAATACTGCTAACCCACGCTCTTGAAAGATACTACACCAGTTCCCACGAGTTACGAACACGCGAATTCAAGGTACCGCTGTATTATGATTACGGATATCTTACACAACGTTTATCCGAGCTTCGGGGACCGCCAAGAGATCTTGAGACTGGCGTGCTGTCGCGCGAAAGGAATCCCAAGTTTTTTTATCTCACGATTATCCAACGATTCGTGATTTTAATTGGGACGGCTCTCATAGTAACATACGCAAATATACGCATATAAATCCTGTCTGCGTTCCGTCGAAAGAAATATTTCCTTTTCTTAAATTGTAACGTCAAGATAAATGGAATGTAAAACGTATAAGCCTAAACTTTTTCGCAAATATATTATGCCACGGCTAAATTGTATTTACTCGCGCTTTCCACTTTTAATTCTTTCAACCTTTCCAATTAATTCTTCCAACTCTTAAATTCTTTCAACAACTTTTCTAAAATTAATAACAAATGTTTTTTTTAAGAATATATATAATAATATAATTACAATTATACTTGATTAACATTATAATTTATATGTATACTTATATACATAATCAAGTACGGTTTAGCTCTATAAAATTAATAATTTCTATAAAATTTTGAATAATTACTACTATACTACTACTAATTACTACTAAAACTTTATATTGTAAATATGTTATTACGTGCCTTTGTAAACATGTATAAATTAATTAGCAATATAATGTATCTTTGTATGTATGTTTTTCCGAAAACAAATTGATTTAAAAAAATAACATTCAGCAGTATAGCACAGGTCTTACGTTTCCTCGTATGAGCGACTCATTAGCGACATTCCACGTCGTTGTCTGACTCATCAGTAATACTTCGGTCTGTAGAGTTTTGCATACCGACGGACGCAAAGTCACGTTGTGATACCAATTCCACTTTACAATCCAGATCTGTCATAATGTCAGAGATTAGAGATATGAAAGGGAAATATATCATTCGAATATTTCTATTACGCGGTATACATCTCCTTGAGAATATAGAGTAGATTTAAATTATGTTTGATAATGTATTTTATACATAGTATTATTTATACATTTTTATGCAATTTAATAATTTATTTATAAAATAATTGTCATTTTGGACTCAATAAGAACGTCTAATTATGTTGAATTGCCATGAGAGTGTTCTTGATATATACTTAGTAAAAGCTTGCAAACATACGCCGTCAAATTATGTATAATTATTCAAAGTCTCTTCTGACAATGAGACTTATGAAAATAATAATTTACGCGTCATGTACATGAGAAAAATCATATACGATATCCCCTCGCGGTATTCACTCGCGATCGTTTTCGCGACACGAGTAGTTAACGATACGCCTATATCTCGTGTCTTAAACAATTCGCACATGCGTACGAGATTACATTCTTCGAACGAAACAGGAAACCCCGATTGATAAAAGAATTAGTTTGCAGGAGATAAGATCGCTTATCTAACATATATCGAATCGGAGACTGAAGAAGATCTCTGCATCCGTCGAAGGCGTCGCCTTTTGCGCGCGTAACGCGATGCGTGAAACGAGATGTTGCCGCGCGTCGGCGTGCACCGGAATATCACAATGCGCGCGTTGTTATGGTTTTCGCGATGCGCTGCTATTCTGCAGCGGGCCGGATAACAGGATATACGGTGTCCGATGAACATCCCGGCGCAATACGCGGTCTCTCTCTCACTCTCTCACTCACTCTCCGCCCGTTATCGACCACGCGCGACACGTTTGCCACGCTCATAGATACACGTTCCTTTCGATACACCGATAGCTCCGCGTTGGACGACACGTTCGCACACGCGGATCTTTACGATCGCGAACGGAGCAGGCGCGCTATACGAGCAAGAGGACGAGCCACTCGATGCGCGACATGTCTCGCAGATCCTGTAGAAACGTGTACCACGAAAATAGTATCCTGAGTATAACGCGAATGGAAAGTAAAAATACATATAATTATTATTTAGACAGCTTTAACCCTCCGAGAACACATGGGGTATATTTGACCCTTTTTTTTTTATTTTTTTGCCAAAAAATTTTTAGCCAGAAATATTAAACATAAAAAAAATAAAATTTTTTTTCGTAAAAAACATTTTTTTCAAAAGAACACACTGGGTCAATCTGACCCTACACACACTTTGATCGTCCACCATTTTAAATTGACGCGTGCGATCAGCTTGAAAAAATTCCCAGATGTACTTGGAACATTGTTAAATCAATTGATATAAATAAAAAGTGCCGTTGGAATTATTTACATATTTAAAAAAATTAAAAAAAAATTTTTTTTTTAAATTCTTTTTAAATTTTTTTAAATATGTAAATAATTCCAACGGCACTTTTTATTTATATCAATTGATTTAACAATGTTCCAAGTACATCTGGGAATTTTTTCAAGCTGATCGCACTTGTCAATTTAAAATGGTAGACGATCAAAGTGTGTGTAGGGTCAGATTGACCCAGAGTGTTCTCTGTGAATGAAAAAAAAAGGTGTGTTCTCGAAGGGTTAAGTAGCGCGAAAGTATCAAACTTAAGGCAAGCTAAATTGAAACAGTAGGAGCAAAAAGGACTACGAGAAATGTCAGCAGATCAAATTTTTGTTGAAACTTCTATTGATTCTATTGATTTTGTTTCAACGATATATTTTCATTTTTCTCTCTTCGTATACTAAAAAATGCAAATACTACGGTTGTCTTAGACGACCGTAGCGAAATCGGGTTGAGAGAAACTTCTATGACGTGCGGAACACACCTATCCACGATCTAACCCTCCTGTTTATCCCACGGGGGATAAAAGTGACTTCGGACCGTGACAAAGTAACGTGACGCAGTTGCACATTCACCAGCCCGCAACGTGGGTTAGCGCCCGTGTTAAGTGGTACCGGTCTATCGGAGGGATGCTGCCCTGACATTTAGGAGCGTGGCATTTAGCTCCGGTCTTCCCCCTTGTTAAACATCCCTATGCAATTTCCTATCTGATCATGAGACACCAATATTAGCGGGAGAACATCTCCCGCCTTTCCGGCTGACATAATGCCATCATCAGAGGCGGATCTACTAAAAGGACTAAAAGAAGGTGTTCGAGAATATCGGTTTTAAAAACTGCGATATGCGACAGTTTTAATTAAGACAACTTTAACCCCATTTCTGCGTTTATAATATTGCTCTATTTTTTTATATAACATTTAAACGAGCATTTAATATAACATTATTTTTTATATAACGTTTATATAACAAAACTGTCACGTTGAGGTACATGTCTCATTAGGGTATTGTATTAGAGTCCCAATTTTGATGATAGATTATTCATAAAAAACTGGAATATGCAAGAGCGCAATATCTGTTGAATTTTGAGCGCGCAAGAATATTGCATTCTAGATTTTCAAATAGTTTTGCCTCGGGCCCTATTAGCTCTAGAGCCATTTCTGGAGCTTATTCTTTTAGCTCCCTTTGTATACACTTCTCATAGGTTTTAATAGCTTGTGGGACTGAAATCTACTGTATCGAAACATATTTTTGGACAGAATTAGATATGTTAGGAGGAAAGGACTTCTAATAATATAGATAGGCAGTACCATCAATATATTGATTTCTCTGTTGATGGATTAATACGCACAAATATTTTCAAATTAAACAAAGCATTTTCCACAAAAATAACAGTAGTATGTGAGATAACTTCTCTTTTTTAATTTTTCTTGGATATTAATTTCTAAAATATTTTATAAATTACCTGTTTATTTAAAACTATTTAAATTATACATAGATATAATATATAATAAATTATATAAATGGATAAAAATACGATGATATTATATATAATCATAATTTGACATTAATTTACGTAGTGCAAATTTCTTTCTGAATATTATATATTAGCATCCATCAAGAATTCTAATTTAATACAAATTCCTATTACACGGTAAAAATGAAATAGTAGTACATATACATAGAATGAAGTGTAAAACTGTGATAAATACGGTTTATGATGATTACAATTTTTTATTGCATCATTTACAACTGATCTTTTCGATCTCTTTCGGAGTCAGCTGCCTTTTGAGTAGCTACCTTCGATGACGATAATAAATATCCATTAATGTAGCCGGCGCGCGGCGCGGGTAGGGGGATAGTTATCGCATCGCGAGCTACAGAGGCAGATGACTCGAAGAAGGTCCAGCTGCCTTCGATCACTAGCTTATTGTCGAAACCATCCGTTCGTCGAAGATGTGAACGAACGGGGAGAGAAAGCGTTTAAAAAAGAACAGCCGATTCCTCTCGTGGCGCGTTAGAATTTTGATGGTTGGACGAAACGTCATGAATATATCATTACATGTGATTATATTCTGTCATTGAAAGACACGTCAGAACGTTTAATTCGCTGCTTTAAATTAAATGATAAATAATAATAAGTAGAATAATTCAACGATACATGTAATTCACGCTCTGTATTAGAGAATTGTTAAGTTGTGTGTAACTAAGTGTACGAAGGTATGTATTTTATTTAACTATTGTTGGCCTGAGAGGTAATAATATTAAATTGGGTTATAATGAAAAGTGTGATTCAGTATCTCGCTGGTATAAAGCAGAGAATAATAACAATCTTATTTTAACCCTTTGTCTCACGATAGTTTACTTCACCTCATATATTATCGACCGCAGCAGGTGATATCTGTGAATACAAGATTCACGTGTATACGTACACCAGTGCGCGCACTGGAAACACGTATTTCGGAGAAGAAAACGGATGAAGGACGCGCTGCTGTTGATACTTATCTCCTCTTTCATTAACTCTTTTGCTACAGAAGACGGCTGTAATCAGCTTACATATTGCATTCTCCGCGTATGAAAAGAGTCAACAGGTGATTAAAAACTGTTTCTAAAAATAACCACGAAGGAACCGTAGCTGAGAAAGAAAAAAGATGAATATTTATTTATCGATAAAGAGAGAAGATTTGCTCTCTTTTCTTAATCTATTCGGTTCTGAGACAAGAAAAATACGATACACGTTTGTATTAATAAAATGAATACGGAATTATTTTCTTTTAGTCTAAAACATTAATCGGAGCTTTTTGATCTTGTTACGTAAATTACTCAAAAGGCTTATTTAAATTCACACCTGACATTGTTTGCACGATACATTTGCAATGCGTTTCCATTTTTGCGTTCCTCGCATTTCTTCACCGAGAAATCTAACGGCAAAAAAATTGCATAATCGACTTTGCGACGTATTTTAGTAGATCCTCATTTCAAATGACAAAAACGGAATACGTTACGTAGCCCGATCCGGCTGCGTATTGTTACCTTGGGTAGCAGGTGCCACCTTGCTTCGGGATGAGCATCGCGCGTCCCGACAAGAACGTTCTTAACTCTTTACACACGCGCAAAATGTATTCCGCATCTGCAAGATGGTACGGCGTTTGCAGATGCACGGACACGGCTATCTCGCGGTGCCCAGCGCGCAAGCGATAATGTTTGCTGGATCAGTCGATTACTCGTTCATCAAAAATTACGCAAGCCGGGCATACCGCGGCGTATTATATCTTCGGTGTACTTTTTTTTTTATTCACGCTCATACTTTCAACACAGATCTCATACGAATGTCGATTCGCAGTTCTCTTACAATATTTGGAGTACGTTTGGATAACTTCGAACAAAAGATTTGTTTCTAATATAGACAAATTTCTATAAACTTGGATGCGTGAGCTCCGCCAAAGTGTTATGGATTTTTCTAAATAAAAAAATAATACGTCCGTACATGTCTCTTTGCGAAACGATGCTATATCATCGCGCGACTGGTACGTGATGGATCGATTGACGCAGCAATTAACCGCGCGACGATCGATGTTGCGTCGCGCGTACGTCGAATGTCCGGCGTGCGGCGAGTGGCGACGGCGGCGCGGCGCGGCGCGACGGCCGGCGTGGCGTTTCGCTGGCTCCGATTCCCGGAGATAAAAGGGTGAGAGAGCAACGGCCCAGACAGACGGAGGTATCTCGCGGTATTCACATCTTGAAAGCTGCCGGCACGCGCCTGCAGCAAGGTGTGCCTCTCACTTTATTCATCCACCTCCGGTCTTCGGGCGCAGGAGCAGCTGTTGCCGGGGCCGGAGCGCATGGCGCGTGCCACCAGGTACCTATATAATAAACCGGGAGATAATGTCAGGGTGCGTGGCACTACGCCACCGAAGACCCTTCGCGGAGCGAAGTCGATCGAGACTAGCGAGAGAGAGAGAGAAAAAGAGAGAAGGAGCAAGAGAAAGAGAGGAAGAGGAGAGAGCTGAGAGAGAGAGAGAAACCGCGCGGGAACTTTTTAGCTTCTATGCGATCGAGGGGAGATCGCCGACTGTGACGTGGCACATAGGTGGGTGCGAAAACTTGATCGCCTTGGATCGGACAACGTAAATTCGCTTGTCCGTCTCTAGGCCCAGGTGCAGCGGCAGACTTTTCGCTCCTTCTTAGCTCTATGCCCTCATCTAAAGTTAAACGCGATCTAATTTCAATATGTCATTGACTAATGTTAAAATTCATCAATAATTATAAAGATATAAGTAGAAGAGAAATCCCATCAGTATTTCTCAATTTATCCGTAATTAGCTTTTTGTTGAGGTCTATCACAAAAAAATGAATACTTCTTCCAATTAGTAAAAGTGCTTGAAATGCAATTTATAGCAGCAATGAGAGAAACTATATAAATAGATCAATAATTTACTTTTTCCGTAAATATCGATATATGAGGTAAAACAATTTTATGTGTGTGTTAATTTATACTTTATAAAAATAACTTAATTTTTGTTATCTTGTATAATAATAAGTTATTAACCCTCAATTAGCACACATGTGCTAATTCGCACCACTTTTTTTTCGTTCAGCACTTTATATATTTCAATTTTTCATATAAAAATTATTTCTTTTTCGTAAAATAAAGTGCACTACTCGATTGCCAGGGAAATTTTACATAAATTTTTATTAAAAATGACTGAGATACGACAGTTAAAAGTAGTCAAAATCTCAAATCGCACTAGTGTGGCATTTGAGGTGGCCCAACCGAGGTGTGCTAATTGAGGGTTAATGCAAAGATTTAAAATATAATGAGTATTGATTTTCTTTCTTCGTTAACGCGATAATTAGTAAAAATCATCTCTCCGCTCTTATTACTCGTTGCTTATTTAGAATTAATTACTTAATGTGACTATGACATCTGTCGTCGTTTCGTCAATGCGAACGAACTTTTATTCCTTTCTTTCACCATCATCCATTGTGCTGCATTTCGACACTATTACGTTTGACATCCGATTTTAAAATCAATCTTTTTAAAATATAATCAGAAGCGATGTTGAAAGTTAATTGCATGAATCTTATTATAGGATAAATCTTTCGATAAAATTATAAGTTTAACATAGACATAAGCTTGATAAATTAATATAAAAATTTGGGAAATAAAATTTTAACGATTCTGCAATATGTGCTTCCTACTTTTATCTTTCATTTGTACATATATAATTGAAATATGTTCATATTTTAACTAATCATTCTCCTTACGTGTGGATCGTTCCAATAAAAATAAAATTATATTCGTTATGCGTGACCCATAAATCGATTTAAAGATTCCAACTAACCTGAGATTTCGTGCTTCCTGCGATATTACTGCCTTTACGAGCGGTATAGGAAGGCAAAAATGCGATATTATCCTATATTATATACGCACATCTCATATTATACGCGCGAGTACCAGCAACAATACTGTTGTTTAGGAGTAACTGTAATATTTTACCGCGTTCGTCGAAGACCGATATTCGCTCTATGGCCTGCAATAATCATGCATCTCCGGGATCCCTGCTTTTCTTCGTCAATTGATCAGAATTTTCGCGTCGATGATTTTCCATTCTGCATTAATAGTAACAAAACGATAATTTACCATTTATAAATCTAGCCAGTTAAGAAATTTGAACGAGAAAGAAATTTGAAATTATTTTAATCATCCGACAGAATAATTTTCATATGGTGTTTACAGTTTATTTAATTTTACTAATTATTTGAATTATGTATTCGATAAAATATTTTAAAACTTTCACACTCTCTGTATTTGTAAAATTTAAAAATTTGTATATATATGCGGGTTTGTCTTTTTATTACACGGCAGAGTATTTGCCGACTAATGGACTAATAATTTCGCGACCAAGTATACCGATAATTTCAAAAGCCGAGGATTCTGCTTTAATTACCGGACAATAATGCGTTTCAATTTTCCCTTTAATCTGACCCCTTGACCAAGAATCGAGAGACCGATTGGTCAAGAGACTTCCGTTAGTACCGCGAAGTAGGCCTGTCGTGACAATAGTCTCCTTCTAAGTCGCAACTGCTAGGCGACCTGCCATACAAACCAAGATATCGGGCCTACGACCGTCGCAGCATTAAATCTGGCGAATTTGCAAAATGATCACGCGTATCCTGTGTCCCGTACTGGCCACTGACTCTCTCCGTAAGTTTAAGATGGAGCAGAATAATTCGCTCTTTGCATGCTGCACGATGAACGGAGAAATACCGAAGCGTTACGTCGATATGGGCTTATTTCGATTTGATGATTCAGCTTGGTGATATTTTCATGTTCCCAGCAGCCATAACTTTCTAGCAAAGTAAAGATTAATCCTTTGAAAACATTTGATATTGCGAAAATTGATCACTCAGGAATTTATACAGAACTAGAAGCGCACGTGAAATTATGCAGTTTAATAAGATTGTTAAAATACCATTATTTTCAAATTAATATACATGCCAATCCGGGCTTCGTATTTGTATCCGACATAATATTTTCATTTCAAATTAAGCATCGCGAGAAAAGTATATTACGATAAGACTCGTGACTCTCAAAATCTCTTAATCTTTGTTTGTTAATTTATTTTTTTATTTTTCAATTGTAGATAAATAATTATGTACAAACAAATAAATGATGTATATTTCCAGAAATTAATGAAAGAATGATTGATGTGACAAAGTAGCGTTCGCGGCGACGCGCGACTGGAGAGAATCGGGCTTTTAAATCCCGTTAGATTTAATTTTGGACGTTTCGTTCGCCAGCATGGAGGCTTCTGAACGCGTGCGACGACCGTTCATGCGGGTGTCGACGTTTACTGTCACATTATGCACCTTGGGACCCGGTGTTAATGACTACGTACGCGCTCTGTCCCAGTATATGTCTTCTGCGAGATAATGCAAAAAGATACAATCGGGTGCTTTGTCTCGTAACAGAATTTTCCTCTGAAAAAATTGAAGAATTTGCGACAAGTAATGATCGTAACGTAAAACATAATCGCGAGGAAAATTCGTCGCATCTTTTTTTTCGCGGATGTAAAAGACATCGTAGCTCTAAAAAATCTTTTAATTAATTTTTACTCATTAATTTCTTATTACACATATTTTTTGAACATATAATACTATAATGGCAGATTCTTTATTTCAAATAGTAGTATAAGATTGTTTCGAATGTGCCCATATATATTCAAAACAAATCGCCACGGTACGTCGTCAAAACAAAGCCCGACCCGCCTCGTGGTGCCGTTAACCCCGGGATCAACCGTCTGCGCGAAGAGAGCTCGATCATTAATGTGAGTCCTCGTCCTTCCGTCTCCGCGCGGTCCTTACTGCGGATTTAAGGAGCCCGAAGGAGAAGGACTCGCGTGCGCGTAGACGTTGGCACGAGTCGCGTGGGCACACATATAGGTGGAGATAGGTGGGTAGGTGGGTTAGCGGGCAGCCGAGCAAGCAGGCGAGCGGGCAAGGCGAGAGCCTGGCAGGCAAGCAGGCAGGCAGGCAGGCAGGCAGGCAAGTAAGCAGGTGCAACGCTGATGTTGCCTGAGGACTGAAACAGCTGTCGTCTTGCCGTGCCCTACTGCAGGCGCACGCGCCGACCGCATCCGCATTTACATTACGTTGCGTTACCATTCTCTCCCCGTTCTCTCTTTCTCTCTTTCTCTCTTACTCTCCTCTTTCTCTCCCCTTCCCTCCCTCCCTCCTTCTCTCCCGGTTTTAATCGGCATCTTCGCGTAACGGTCGTCGATCCCGCGGCGGATGAACGTTTCCTAGAAAAACCGACTCGATCCCGCCCGATGCGTCGCGATGCGACGTGCAGAGCTCCCGCCTGGTCACGGCATATATCGATCGACTGTCCGTATTTTCTCTCCTCTCTCTCTCTCTCTCTCTCTCTCTTTGGCTGGCTGCTGTCCGCTCACGCGAGAGATACCTACCCATGTATGCGGATGTTTTTAATTATGCACTGCCTCGTGCGGCTTTCAAATGAGATACCGCAAAGATATCGCACGCACGATTTTAGATAGTCTGGTTGTCCTCAACGGAAATGAGAAAAGATGTACACCTTGTACTGCCGCGCAAAGTACAAGTATTACACCTTATGCATTTATTATTGTTATTGTTATTGTATGTGTTTTATTTTGTTTACTTATATTTAGTTTGCAATATTTTATTTTAAAGATTATTTGAAGACTTGGTACTGGTATCCAATATACCTCATCTTATTTTATCTTTTGAGAATCTATTTCCGTGAATCACACAGTCCCAAATTAAAAAAATTCCGATATAAGGGTGCTTCTACAGCTGTCACCATTGCACCTGTAGTCCTCCCTCGTTAGGAAATCCAGTTGAAACGGTTCATTGGCCGGGTAGCATACCATCCCTCCAATGAGCGCCACGGGAGATGAGGGTTGAATGAGAAAAGGCAGTCCTCAAGGGATCTCGAAAGCGTCCTTTCTGCGAAAAGGGATGAAAAGGGGCGTAGATGTAGAGCAGAGGCATGCAATTGGCTGTAAAATGCCGCGTTCGAGCAAAACCTTTTGCTATACAACTGCGTTTTCAAAAGTTACTGCCTTTTCCTAATAAAATTCTGTTTCTAAAAAGGACCCACAGTGATCATTGGTTTTTGTCAAAGTTATGAATATACGCATTATCGGCATTATGCTAGAAGAAAAAAGTATTGAAATAAAATACTTTAGACATTTATTAAAAATATCCAAGTTGTTTTAAAAATTCATTATACGTTGTAACTTTATACGAAATATCATTTTCCAAGAGAAATTAACGGTGCACACAGCCACGGAGAGAGAACGCGCGCGTTCAAACGTAAAGAACGCAAAGTTTGGTAATCGTAAAAATATTCTGCCTCTCTATATCAGCTCCGTTCTTTCCGCGTGTACATGCTTATCTGCCGCGCTGATCACCCTGTTACGGTTTATGTATAGCGAAGCATGTGAAATTAACGAAACAAGGCGGGCTTATTTTGTAGCACCGAGTTTACGAGCACAGCGATGTTATTTTTAGCATTATTGCAATATTCTCTCCATGTATAGATTGCCAAATTACCCAAATATAGAAGTTTCTAAAAGTAACGTCTTTTTCTATATGATTATCGTTGCATTGTATTCTAAAAAATTACACGCGTACCGTACATTTGTGAACTATATAGGTAGATTTACAATATTACATTTGTACAAGAGTTATGAATTTCGCCGTTCAAAGATTTTAAATATTGTTAACAATAAATATTATTAACAGTAATTATACAATATTAATAATTCAGACACAAAGATAATCATAGCTATTTATATTTATAATAAAATATATTTATAATACAATTATTTGATAAACTATTTTGCTATAAATTAACGCTAAATTAACGCTAAAAATCGCTATAAATTAACGCTAAATTAACGCTAAAAATCAACAAATTACAATTCGATTGTTTTTAAACTGTTGTGAGACAAAGCCACCAGAAAGTATGAACGCCGGAACATTTGCATGTGCTCGAAGTAACACACGGAAAATAAGTACTCACAGTCAGATTCGGTGGTACTCATCCTGCCGACATTCGAGAACGTTGCTCCCGATTTTGATTAGCTGACAATGTCTGGGCGCAACCGGTGAAAGGATTGGGCGGCTGCGTTTCCTAGAAAACTTTCCACGGGAGAATCAAAACGCAGTATATCGGCTACGTGGAAGGCCATTAGTGCATTATGCAACGTAACGACGACGGAGGAGCCGCTCGCGAGACCCGGGGGGACGAAAGGAAAAAGGGGACGAATCGCCGATACGCCGTTTATCGTTATCGGGAGCGAGCGTGTGTCTTTACTCCTCCCTCTGCCCGCCGCGCAAAAGTCGCCAAACGAGGATACGACATAAGCATCGCTCCTATCGGCATAAGCCCGCTCCTGTTTCCCCCTGCGACGATTATGCGAACGACAGGCAGGGCAGTACTCCTCGCGGATATGATATCTCTTCTTTCCGCAAAAGCGTGGAAAGCGACGTCTGTTTCCCCCGACAATACGCCGCAGTTTTATTGCGCTCTAGATTTTTCGATATATCATGGAAATCGTTGCGTATATTATCTCTAACAATACCCGAGAGGTACACCTGTAGTCTCGTCAGTTTTTACATCGGCATCATAATTTTTTATAACGTCAAATACTTCGCGCGAGTTCTCTTCTCTTGCGTTCGCAAGGTCGCTTCGCGATAAATTAAATTTTAATCGACGGCGCTTTCACATTCACATATTTTTTTAAAACGCGCGTTTAGCTTCTTATTGTTCTAGAAACGCTTCTATTCCCACGTTACCTTTGCGAATTGACGCGCGCGCTCTTCTCTCGTATTCTCGCGCAAGAGTCACTCTGTATCCGGCGTATACTCAAACGCGTCATTAAACGGAGATTCCCGAATCGTTTGCGGCGCGCGAGAGGCAATTTCGCCGTAACCGGCGAGGGCAGGTGGCCGTACGGCGGTGTAAACGTGGCGAAATGCCTCCTGGAGGCAAACACAATAGCGGGTGTGCGTTGTTAGCGAGCATCGGCGAGCAGCGATTCCCCGGCGTGTCGAATCGGCGACGACGCCGCGCCGGTTTCCTACTCGGCGTAAAAGGAAAACCGAGCGATCACGTGGCAGTATGGAGTGAAAGTGCGGAGGAACGGAGAGCTAAGGCTGGATGCGCCTTGGTTAACGATCGGCGTGGCCAATATGATGGTAAGGGCCCCGCTCATCGGTCATAATGTATCGCGGGGCGCGCGTTGCGAAAATCTCGCGGACGCGCGCCGCGCGGCACTGTCGCAACCGCGGACTCGAATTTCGAGTACGGATAATTCGCAATTGCGTCGCCGCGGCCGCGGCGTGCGCCTTGATCGGGTAAATAAGGCCGGCGTGTAACGACGGACGGCACAATGCGTTGCGTTAGCGAAGTCCGATCCGCTTTGGATGGACGGAGATACCCGGCGAGGCCTCGCCTCGCGGGGGCAGCGGCGTTGTTTGATTTACGCGCTCCACGCTCGATAATCACGCGTGTCGTAATGATAATTGAGTTATAAACTGTACGTTCCCAGAGTACGCGTAGAGACGCTTACAGCAATTATGCTAATTGAATGCCGTGGAGAAAGGAAGCACGAATCCGCGATGTGTTATAGCGCACGTATACTGTACGACATAACAAGAAGAACGCGGCGGCTTATTGTCTCGTTACTATCATTGTTTTGACAAATATTTATCGTTACTCTCTCTCTCTCTCTCTTATTATCTTTTTATTTTTCGCAATTTGCGTCTACCGTTACGAGAGCTATGCATATAATGTAAATTTTGTTGTAAACAACTTAAGAAAACTCGATATACCTTTATTTTGCAATTTTGATTGCGCGCCTACGATAGACATCTTATCTATCAAATTCTAAGAAAATACCCAGTAAAAGAGAGAAAAAAAACAGGGAAAATGTAGAAGCGCGTCCCTGCGCGCAAGCGAGCAGCGATATTTACATAACAATCGCGGATCACGTAACCGTCTTTTGCCTTCTCCCGTTGACGTGTGCGTCTGCCGGTCTATCTGTAGGTGTCGCGTACCAATACTCGGTATATACGCGACTTGGAAAGTCAAGTAAACGCCTTCTCTTGCGCGAATCGCAATTTCAGCGCGATACAATCGAAGGTACCAGTCCCGAACGAGAAGCAGAAAAAACGAAGCGCGAATAAATCTACAATAACTTTTTGTAACTAATAAATTTATTAATTGTTAATTTTTAATCGAACTATAAATTCCTATGTCGCGTGATACCAGCAACTATCTGCAATTTTTATTTTTAATATACAACATGAATTTTCGGTATTTTAGAAAGCAGCAAGCGGATAAATCGCGCGTCCCTTTGTTATTATTTCATATGTTTAGTTTCTCAACGTTCGAAATTGGCATAAAACAAACGCAGGATATACGCATTTTCTTAGGCCTGATTGATATTACGCAAATTATCGAATTAACAATGTCGCGATTCACGTCGTGACGTACATGCACGCGGTACGAACGCATACACGTTAGCTATTTAAGTTTAACAATCTGATTAATAATCTGGTTCAGTCCCAAATGCGCGATCATATAGATAAGAACGTGATTATCGGTTTTAATTGCGTTATAGCGTGATGAAGTGGCAAAACACTGGATGAGCTATGCGAACAAAGTCGACTATTCGTGGCGTGTGAGCTTGAACTTGAGATCATTCCACTTAACGCAAACATACATGAGGCCAAGTACGTAATACGTAATACACAAGTACGGCGCGGTAGATAAGGACTTATCGCGTGGACAAAAATCGCTCAAGACCGAATTTGCAAATGCTCTATTGTTATCCTGGAGCCGTGAGTGACCACAACGTTTTGCTGTAAGAAAAGATACGTTACATACACATATGTATATCTGAGCACACATTTTCGTGGCGAGTTACAATTTCTTTTTAATTCTAAATCATTAAATATATAATTATTTTTAAACGTTACAACAATTTTTTGATGTATAAAGATGTAATTTTTTGTCGTGGATTTGGAGCACAGTAGTTTATTTAAAATACTTGAATTTTTATAGACTATTGAATCAGATATTTATTTTGAAAAGCACTTTTTTTCATAGTTAATGACATAATATCCATCGTGAAGAGGAAGCACAGTTGGTCAAGGACTCTCGATGTAATAATGACACACGTAATGTATAAGTATGTGTGTGATATAAAAGCAGAAATCAATAATCTATGATAGGATAATAGGAACCTATATACCATCCCTATTCCATATCTCGTGTAAAAACTTTAATATGACCTTTTTTATTATGACTTACGTAAGAATATCGTACTTATGGTAGTTAATAAACATAAAAAATTTAATAAAAATAAAGAATTACTTATAATGAATTATCGGAGTGTTCCATGTTAATTGCAATAAGACTCTACTTGGCCGTATAAGACGGATAATGTATGCTTTGAATATATTAGACTCGCGCAAGAACATCATTAAGTTCTTTTCCCGTGTTCGATCCATCACGAGCGACCCGGCGTCGGTCGCTAAAAGAAATTAGAATATTGCAGCGCCGCGACTCGGCGAAGCCATTTCTAGCCGCCGATCGAGGACACATTCGGGGAAAGGGATGGCGAGAGGGCGCGAGGGCTTTCCAAGGATATTAGGTGTCCGAGCAGTGTCCCGGGGACGATTCATCGCCGTCTGGCGGAAAGGGGTGGCCGGCTCGAAAGAAAGAGGGGGCGGAGGGTGCCTGTACAACAACCACCGGGCGGTTGTGCCTCGGGGATAAAATTGATTCCCGCATGTGTGGCGCATCAATGGTTCCAAACAAATCGTCAAAGTGATTTTATGTTGTGGCCGGTATCGCGATGGCAACCGACCCGAACGCCATGGTAACGCCGCTGGCTCATTCGGGGTCTCTAATTCACAAACCTACGGACGCGTCCGTACAAAAGCGCCCTATTTGAGATATTCCGTAGAGCAGCGCGTAAACCCATGCCGCTTTTCGACTTTCGTGGCGGAAGGAGGTCGAGGGGTGCGAGGGAAACCGGCGAAAAAGGGGCGTTCGAGATCAGGGAAGGTGAGGGAGGGGGAGGGTGAGAAAGAGAGGGCGCGAGAGGGAGCGAGGAGGGTGAGAGATAGGTGTGGGAGGGAAAGAGAGAACCGGAGAGCCGCTCGAGGTGGAAAGAGTGGCAATGGTGAGGGGCGGGGGAAAAGAGAGGAGAGAGAGCGAGCTGCTACACCCCACGTGTGTGTTTCTCCACGAGTCGCCATGGCGACCCTTTGGCGTTCGTTACAGTAATGGGTTGGGAGAACAGCGGCCGGGAGGCGCTCGAGTCTCCCACGCTTGTCGGGGACACCTGCCTTAACGATTATCCTGTTGAAGGAAGGAAAGACGTCTCTATCAGGCGAGATTTTCCCGATCCTGTTGTACCGACAACAACCGATTTTTAGCACCCGTAGTCTCGCGTCTTTACAGTGTGTATAGTCTTCAACGGATACTTTCGTCTTTTAAACGAGCGTTTGACTGATACGAAAGGTGCTTTCGTGTCTGATACGTTAGCCCTGACATTAATAGAATAAAAAAAAATCCGCAAGATTTCTAGTCACGTAGGGATACCTTCTGTTTTTCATCCGTGCACCCTTCCACGTATTTGGAACCGACTTTTCTGCGACGATAAATAAAGCCTGATCGCAATCGCAGTAATAGGTTCACGTAGCATTGTTGAAACACGTGTACTCTGAGTAAGCAACTTGCGTGAGGAAAGTTTTCTCTGCTTTTAATGAAATTCCGCATTTACACTGGAGTTTATCTTATATCAAAAATTCCTAATCGCGCATTACAATTATTGTCATAGATAAGTCAGATTAAAAGATAACTTCAATATCGAATGGCGAATTTTGTCATGTATCGAAGCACGGATTATTACATCGAATTTTACTATGTCAATTTTCTGGTAACATTTATATTCGGTAAGTGCTAATAAATTAGTTTTCTAAAGCTAGAACGATCTTCTGAACTCGTAACGTCTAATAGCATAATCGTTTTTCATATGCGCCGCTCTTAAAGTGGCACACGGCGCGGAAATCTATGATCGAAATAGCAACACGAAAATCTCGCGTGACAATATTTATCTGAAATCGCGACTACTGACATTATATCCGAAACGTGAGCGCGTGCAAGAAATTGTCGGAAGATAACTTCTCACACATCGTACCGTTAGACTGTAAAAATTGCTTCTTGTCTCCTTGCGCTGATAATAAATATCGGTGGAAACGTTTATGCGTTTCAATGCAATTCAATGCGGTCTCAAATGCACGTTGGGATCGCAGAATGTTCGAGCTGTGAATAATATTTTGTCCATTTGCATAATCGAATCTAATTGTATGACTCTGCAATAGAGTTATCGTTCTCTTATACAGTTCTGCAAAGGGTAAAAGTATAGAAATGTAATTTATCTAGTGTAATTTATCTAATTAAGATAAATTAACCATACTACAAGTAAAGTATAACTGTTTATATTATAGTAAAATAATACTCGGAAGGGACAAGAAAAAAGAGGAATCGCTCATAATTCGTTCCAATTCATATATAATATAATTGTATTTTGCGCTACAAGCTCTTTAGCTTGAGTTTTCCCAATCTATCTCTCGTGCTCTTCTTCCAGATTTAGAGATTTTATTCATCATCGACGCAATTACTTAAAAGTTTAGGCATTCTGATTCCAACGCGACGCAAATAAAGTTAGCATATCATCAACCACCGTTACGTGTTGCTTCCTGACATCGGGCTGCTCGCGATTGCGTTTAAACGAAGCGGCAGTACGAGGTGGATCCACCGAGCTGACCAAAGTGGGACGACGTTTCGGCGGGCACGCGAAATGTCGGCTTCCGCTCCTCCATCGTTTCTATACGTCAAAGAGACGCGAGCATTCATCACCTCTCGATCCCTCTACTCGTTATATCTGTTATTTCTTCCTTTTTTTTCCTTTTCGTGCGACAATGTGACGCTGCCATTTCTCGTTGTGAGTTCGGCTCGGCCTTTCCCACACGTGGGATTGTTTGCGATGACCTCTGACTCCGTTCGGTGCGCACGTCGCAACATCATCGTTACATTCACGCAAATAGCCGCCCGATGCTCGAGGCTAATCAGGACGGGACTCGCGCCGCTCTTCCTTTGCCCGTGCCTCATGAATCCGTATGAATATTGATCGGCGAGCATGATCATTCATTGATCTTCGGGGTCATCAGGATGCTCTCTACGTCGCGTGACTCTGATTATGGCCGCGCGCCAGTCAATGTCTTAAATTTTTATATCAGATCGTCAAGAAAAAATACTCACATTTAATACGTTTATTTTTTCATCTATGTGCGCATATTCCCTTGTAACAATCTATAATTATAAGTACATAATAAACGTATTGTACGATATAAGTGTCGCATATTAATTTTTATAAGGAACATAAGTATTAATTTTAAAAATGCTACATATATAATACGTTATCAATTAAATTTATTGATAATATTTTGTCCGACATTTAACATTCTAAGATTTAAGGGTTTATTAAAATCAAAAGTCGATTATTAAGATCAACAGGGGGTTCTATCTCTATTTTTATTTTTATTAATTTTTTACATCGAGAAACTTTTTTTATTACACACGTTTACATATACACATGGAGGGACAAAGATCACGCATCTATGCGAACGGGGAGTATTTAAGGATCAAGCGTATGCAAAGCAGTCTGTTACCACGCAGATAGCCTGTCCGCGTCACAGGGCAACACACCGGACGTTCGGTCTGCAAATTTATGTTAATCGGAACGTATCAGTAGTTCTGGAAGCTTAAACAGACCAACGGCGACGCTCGGTTTTGCTTTGTTTCGGCGACTAACAATAAGACGCGCGCGTATAAGCGCTGCGATGCTGCGAACATTTCATTTTTACGATGACGCCGTAATTTTTAGCGTAATCTTTATTTAAAGAGAAAATTTTTAGAGAGAATCTGAAAATTATACTAAAACAAATAGTCGAACAATTTAAAAATTGGTAAACGCCTCATAATATACGTACAATCAATACACGTATATATGCACTTGAAAATGTATAGGTCAATAGCGAGTATGATATCGATTTAAAAAAATAGATAAATAAAATATAGTAATGTACTCTGGAAGATTTGCCTGCAACTGCGACTAAACTACAGGCGCGTTCAAAAAATTAACGTTAGTATTTACGCGTCTTTAAAATCATACGCATCTTAAAAGAGATGATTCCGGACCGATTCTTTCTCACATTCAAGAAACAAAATTTGGAAGAGTTTAGAAGATTCTTCCTACAAATTTTCAAATACACGCCATATACGTTACACCCCTTATTGGATCGCATGTTCATGAATAATAGCATCTGTGCGTCGTTTCGCATTTCAGAAACATCTGGAAATACTTACGGCAAGTATTCTGTCGTAGGTAGAATAGTTTAGGATAAATTCTAAGAAGAATATTTCTGATAGTAAATATGTATCTTGAAATTGTCTCCTGGAAAATCGTTTCGCATTTCATAAACATCTGGTAGTATTTGTAGAAATTACATTAACATAAATTCTTCACGTATAGGTACTTTATTATGTTTGTACATATATGTATTTTACGAGTACAAGTTTGTAGTGTGGAAACTGACCATGGACCATTCTCACAATTTCACACGCCTTCATCGACCTTTGAGATTAAATCTGATGCTGTCACTGGTTCAAATGAGAGATTCAATGCAGGTAAACAAAATCCACGCTCATGGGAGAGAGAGATCTTCTAGATCTCAGAGAAGGGGTTGCGATGTTTTAATTCCGAGATTGCCGAGTGACCCAACCGAATGGTCAATTTCCATGATATTCCCATGGACGTTGGCTACCTGAAACGATTTTCCTCGTTCGCAAGGTGACCAGCAATGAAAATTTACCTGGGCAATGTCCGCGTGCGGCAAAGGAGAGGGAGAGAAAGGGAGAAGGCAGCCTATTTAAATCAGGCCGAAAAAATCCGTTAGGCACAAGTGACCTTCTTCGTGTCCAGCTCGAGGTATCTAACGAACGGCCAGTGGCGGTACGCGCGTGCGATAGCGGGTATGGGAAAAACTATGCTCTAATAGATCCTCGGACGTAGTCGGCCGTGTCGACCGACCGTTGAGGGATGCGTTAAGGTGTCCTTACACCTGGACGAGGAGCTGCCGCTCGATATTGATATTCCTTGTTGTCCGGTACACTTTCGTAAACTGGAGCAACGGACGATCGCGTTCCCCCATCACGGTCGACTAGCCAGCGATGTTGTATCGTTCAGATTTCAATTCAGACCAACGCCTCTCAGATAAGAAACGACTTTTTTTCTTTAAACGTTAGATACTATTGACTTGAAAATTTTGCCGATGAATAATATCTGCGAAATAATGATTATAGTTTTGAACAAATGGAAAATAGCGCACATTTACTTTATCGTACGTTCTTCAATATTTATATTAGATAAACCAGAAAAACACTCAGGCATATCTCGATAGAAATGAATATAAATGCAATTGATAAAGAAATTATTTTACTCAGTATTATAATAATTTCATTCAAGAAATATTCAAAAATTTTGTTTCGAACAGCAGATGACAAGCGATGACGCTTGAATTATGCAAGTTGCTCGTCGCTTGCATGGTGGGCTTGTGACCGTTGAAATATCCCGCCCAACAAATTTCCGTTGGTCAAGCTTGACATTAACTAGAGCAACGCACATACGACCCCACCACTTTCTTTAGAGACGAGCAAGGATTGGGCCAGCAAAGACTACGAATTATTTTTTATCTAAACTGGTATAGTACTGTGGGGCACTAACGTCTAGGACACATATTCACGACGCACTAGCATTTTTAATCATATCAAACACGTTTGTAGGCATTCGTTGGTATCGGTCGAAACGCCCGGAAACATTTTTTTGGGGGAAAGTTATTTTAAAAAATAAAAATTCGATTATAAAATTAAAAAATTATATAATATATGAGATATCGAAAGTAGGAAATAATATTTATGTTGTTTTCATAGATGTATCGCACATCTGTGCAAAATAATTGATCGAAATGAATAAGTAGAAATTAATTAAGTGCAGGGGCTTGCGCAATACGATTGTTGTTATATCTGCGAGAAGACAGTTTGACACAGTTTTCATCTTGCCTGTTTTTTTAATCGTTTTTCGTTTGCAGCAATGGAATGCAAGCCTTGAAGAGTTTAAGCAGATACGTCGTAGGTAAAAGTTTATCGCAGCTTATTAAGAGCCATACGTCATATATTATGCATTATTCAGTACAACGAGGCTGGAAATGGCATGGTCGTTATGAAACAAAACAAAATTAGAATGAAACACTAGGAAAAGTTTTGACATCGAGTTAAAAGAGACGCTCTCGTCCTTAAGAAAGTTGGAAACGTGACATCGCGCTTTTGTTAGTCGAAATTCAATTAAATGAAAATCACATCGACGAGGAAAAAAGTCTGTTTGTGTCGCTTATATTCGAGTCATTTGACTGCGATGATACATTAGTCACTCAAAATAAATAAAACATTAATATGTAATGAATTTGTTGTGAATTTTTTGAAACATTTTAGATCTTTCTGCAAATAAGAGTGAAGATGTAACAGTGACGTTACAATAATGCTAAATAGAATGCCAAACAGGGATATATGTGAATATAGTGTAAATGCGTATCGCTAAGTTTTGCCAGATAATAGAGAAAACACGATATTACGAATATTTCTATTATTATTACGCAAAAGTCGTTAAAAATGACTCTCATAAGAACCGTAAAACTGCTGTCACTATTTTTACTTCTCTCGTAAAATGGTTCGCTCGATAAAAGAGACTCGCGCTACCGTTATATAACGACATACGCGGTCACGGAGGCTTTTTTATCATTCGAAGGATATTTACGAGGCTCTCACATCGATGGTGTCGACTGCGTCTTAATTTTTGAGTAGTACCGGTTTTATTTGAGGTAGAAAAATATGTGAGAAAAGCTCAAAATTTATGATTGGATTTGTTATCGTAGATTAGTTTTTCCTTTCCGCAGATGTTTTTCTCCAACAGACTGCGTTTTGATTCTTTCGGTATAGGTTAATTTCCATAAATAAACCAACATTATTTTCTAATTTTGTCTTAACTTTATATCAATAAAATCGAATATAATAAACAATTTATGTAGAATTTTGTGAAGCTTCCAAGAATATAATTTGTTCTAATTATAATTAGATATATATTGTTTTGTATATTTTTTTTTAGAAATAATGTGAAAGATTATTGTGTTTATTTTCCTTTGACACAAACATTACGAAGATTATTTTTTTATCTTTTAAATATCAACAATTTATTTGTTTTGACGGTTTAAAACTATTATTTATAAGTTCTGAAAATTCACATTTTGTATATGACGAATAAGATAAAATATTTGTTTTTATTTTATTTTTAATTTAATTTTTAGAAAGTTTAAATTTTACGTAAATTTAAATCTTTTTACTTATTTTTCGTCAATGATTCTGTCATAAAATATCGATACATTCTATATACGTATATTGTAGATAATACCTAAAAAGCGCATTCTTTTAAGTGTAAGTTTGCCTGTGTGTATGTTTGCAAAGTACCTTCTGTACAACTTACACAATCTACGTATACAGAATATGTGCGTAACTGGTCTCGATAACTAATACGTTGATACATCAGTTTTACGTCTTATATGACGCGGAAAATTGGTCGGCATCGGGACGGTAACGGTCAACAGTCTTCGACCAAACCAAAAAGCTCTCCTATTGGTGCAGATATTCAAATACGCCAATCGCCGAGCAGATTTTAACGGAAATGGTGCCGCCAAAAGACACGTGTGTCACATTTTATCGTTAAACTTTTCTCGAGCCGCGCCCAGCCGGCTCAGAGCCCGCCTAGAGTAAGGACATTTTAGATGGACCCACAAAAGGGTTATGTACCTGCACGACCCTGACGGTTGTTGCCGCGAGTCCGGCCGAACCCCCGTTCTGACCTGCGAACCTGAAGACCACTCTTGTCCACAATCCCTTTAATTCGCGAGGACCAAACTGATCCCAAGGGAATCAGGTTTTCCATGTAACCCTCGTAACAGGTAGGCGCATACGAGATATCCGCACAATCCTGTGGAAGCGTGCAGGTATACGACCTTTGACACGCTGGACCTTCCCTCGTCCGTAACCTCGATTCACCTGGCCACGAGGGTAAACCGGTCCAAGATTGGTGAACCACGGCCGGTACCCTTATAGGTGTCCGATATGCGTTTAATTTTGCAGAACGTTAAAATAATAAAATTATGTAACCAAAAGACGACACGAGGATGATTCAATAGCGTCTTTTTAATGGTCAATATATGCACATGACTGTTATCTACGACGGAAATATTTTGAAAAATGAAAAATGCAAGTTTAAAAATAGACGATCGACTTATTTTTAAATCTACACATTTTACAATCAAGTATTAATTATTATATTAGTAAAAGATAACAGTAAAAGATTTATTATTTATAATTTAATTAGTGAAAAATGAATGATGAATATTGTAATGTAATAAACATAGATATTTGTATTTGTTTAGATTTAAAAACTCTGGTAAAAATTGTGCTGTTAAATTAATTTAAAGTAATGACTTCTGGTGAAAATATAACAAAGTTGCGAAAGAGAAGAGTTTCTGCGAGAGTTTTGTCGTGCAGTTAAAGCCGTCCATCTCTTTAGAAGTGAGTCGTGGTCGAATGTCTCTCATCAACCGGACGTATGTTCGGTTGAAACGTTAAGAGAAAGAAGGAGAAAATAAAGACAATTTCCGCCTGTCCGATGGGAGGACGCGCTTTGATTTGTTTTTGTAGTTTCCGCCGGAACCAAGGCGCAGGTATATGGGGTCTTGATATAATAATAATAGGGTTGCGAGCGAAGAAAAGGTGTGAAATTTCCGCTTTGTCGAGATTCAAGAAGTAGTTTTAAATTACAAAAAAATATGTGTCACTCTATGTGAGATTCACACCGTAAAAAAATAGCTATGCATGCTTTTTTATATTCTTGTACAAGTTCTTTAATAAGTAAAACGACTTTAAATATTTTTTGTCGCTTATTTTTTTTACTTGATTATTTTTCCAATATGTGTGTGTGCGAGTTTGCGTGTGTATATATGTATGTGATGCACGTCTGTTTGATATTTTCAGAAACTTGAATATCTACAAAATTAAAAAAGTTGAAGATTTGGGACAAAAATCATTTTATTGTTTTCGAGATAAACTATATCTTTTCATGTCACCAAGGTTTTTGTTCGATTATAAAAATTTAAAATCAAAACTTGCTATATACGCTTTCTTTTTCTCCTTTTCTGAGAATGTAATTCTCACAACTTTAGAATTGTTGGATATTCATCTCTTTCGAGACAAAGTGTTAAAGAAAAATATATGGTCGAATAATTCTTCTTATCTTGAATAATTCTGGCAAAGTCATCTCTGCCCCGCAGTAAGATGAAAGAGCCAGAGAGCGGACGCAGCGGGAGGCTGCGCAAGCGTGACGTCCTTGTTCGATTATAAAAATTTAAAATCAAAACTTGCTACGCTTTCTTTTTCTCCTTTTCTGAGAATGTAATTCTCACAACTTTAGAATCGTTGGATATTCATCTCTTTCGAGACAAAGTGTTAAAAAAATATATGGTCGAATAATTCTTCTTATCTTGAATAATTGTGGCAAAGTCATCTCTGCTCTGCAGTAAGATGAAAGAGCCAGAGAGCGGACGCAGCGGGAGGCTGCGCAAGCGTGACGTCCTTGTTCGATTATAAAAATTTAAAATCAAAACTTGCTACGCTTTCTTTTTCTCCTTTTCTGAGAATGTAATTCTCACAACTTTAGAATCGTTGGATATTCATCTCTTTCGAGACAAAGTGTTAAAAAAATATATGGTCGAATAATTCTTCTTATCTTGAATAATTGTGGCAAAGTCATCTCTGCTCCGCAGTAAGATGAAAGAGCCAGAGAGCGGACGCAGCGGGAGGCTGCGCAAGCGTGACGTCCTTGCTCTCTATTGGCTTCGTTTAGCCGACCAATGAAAGCGGAGATGTCCCTACTATGCCAAGATCTCCGTCAGTGGTCCAGCCTTCGTCTGGTTTCAATTGCTCCGTATCAATATGATACATATATCGCTTTCAATATCATCATCACGTGTTTTAAGTTCTTCGCGAAATGAAGAAATGTCTTTTCCTGATTGTGATGAACGACATTAATTATCAATTTTAATTATCAGTTCAATTAATTATTAGTTTTAATAAATAATTTTTAATTATGTAGCCTTGTTGATTCTCGGATTTAATAAATTACGTAACGCTTTTCTACTGCAAAACGAAATCGATTGTAGTTCCACACGTATGTCTTTTTATATATCTTTTTAAATCGAGAGATTTCCATTTATTTACTTTTGACTTTTAAATTAAATAGATTAAATAATTACGCATTCCTACATTTTCTATGACTTTTAAATAATTGCTGTGTTAATAGATATTTATATTATATGGATTGTATTTAAAAAAAAGAAATAGGGGAATTAATCTTCTATGTGCCTTAAATCGTTTATTCTATTTGCAAGTGTTAAAAATACCGATTTTCAATGAGTCGCCGGTATGAATAATGTATTCGCGGAAGATTTGAGACGACTTTACGTAGAAGATTGACACACGGTCACCTTTGCATATTGCGCTTCTTCGATGACCTTACTTGCTAATGAAGTTGCGCTCATCGGTGCCGAGGCAGCACGAAGTCTCTTTATCACGCTGGCCGATAAGGCAAAAGTATCAATGGTCAGATGTCATTTATGGTAATTCGCAGACTGCTGTCGGCACAGCGCTCTTGAATAGCGAGCAAAAAAATATTTCGCGTTGCAAGAGCAAAATTTATAAAAATAATAGTAGCATGAGAAAATTATTACATAATAAAGACGGATTAATAATAACTAGAAAATATAACACTATGATTTTCTATGCATGAATCATAATTTTTGCGTAATTATACCAAGGCTGATAATTTCAAGCTAAGAAATATTTGAAAAGATGGTTCCCATTCAACACTAAGACTGCCGAAATTTTCGTGATATTATCTCGTGAAAGTGATCGTCAAAATCATTTTTAGGGTAAAATTTCATGAAGCCCGTATGAAATGATTTAACGTGAGGCACATATGGCGATATGGCAACAGAATTATTCGTATTTCTGTAAACAATTTCTTCGCGAAAATGTTGAATTGTCAAACGTGCGTGCGTGATGATTCAAAGTATTCCCGCTCAGTCAGCTCGGGATACATAAGTCATGATCTAGAATTCAGCACGCACTATTTTACATGCAGAGAGACACAATGACTTTCAGTCGTATAATTGCCGCGTAAATAATGGTTGACTGCGCTTATCGTAGCGATGATAATAATGCGAAGGATGACGGTGCTACTCGATACGATCCATTCGTCTAGAACTCTCTTGTTTTAAGACACACAGATGGCAAAAGAAAATGAAAAGTTCGTAGCAGCAAAATCAAATGTGCATTTTGTATTAATAAAATATAAAGGCATATATATGTAATTCGTTAATACGAGATAGCGCATGTAATATTTTTGCATCTTGCACATATACACGCGCGCTTATGAATGTGTGAATAACAATGTAAAATTATAATATGCAAAAAGTTTCAGAGCGATAATAACATGGACTGGAAACTTATAGAAATATTCACTTCCGAAATATTTCACGATATTGAAGAAATGTCTCGTAAATATAAAATTGTATTCTTTCGAATATCAAAGAAATTGTCTGAGTTATAATATGCAAGAAATACTAAAATACTATTCGATATTGAGAAAATACCTCGTAAATATAAAATTACATTTTTCCCAATATCAAAGAAATTGTCTCACAAGCGTTTGTCTGACAATTAAAATGGTATTCATTTAATACTAAATTTTTCAAGGAATTTCTCAAGGCAGTATTATCGCCGAACTTTGCAATGTTTCCTCGTCTCGAGAGCTCCATCGTATTGTTAATGCGTTGTTCGAACGATAAATGCAGGAACAAGCGTAAGTGGACGACTTTGCTAGTAATCAAGTCTCCCATTGGTGGTCTCATTAGTGGCTTATTCTACGTATCTACTCAACAGTCTTAGTACAATAACGTGAAACTTGCATCGCTCTTCTATGTAATAATATATTTTTAATATTGTTATATCATAAAATAAACTACGGAAACAGGAATAGAATTTTTCCTCACAATCAGTTAAAAGAGATGGAGTTAAAAGATATAACATTACATTTTAATACTTTAAGATTTGAGATTAGATCATCACGTTTCTAATATTAATTTAAGAAATTCTGATCGTTTAAGATCGATAATCTGTTATAATCCCCTGTTGTGCTAAATATATTAATGGTTACGATAATAATAATAAATTTTTTTGTTTAAAATGAAATAAAACTGACAGTAATATCGATAACCAGTGCAGTATTAAGATTAATATGTAATTGGATTATAATTTATGAGAAATGGATAATATCGAAGTTAATATGTAAATAATAATGTGTGCGACGCATATTGAAACTTTGTTCTTTGAGTTTTATGAATTTTATTGCTTTTAAATGATACTATAATACATAACCTATATAAAATATACGGTTAATAATATAATATATATTATAATTTTTTTATTAGTAAAATTATTACAATTTATGTAGAATAATTTAATATTAATTACCCCTTTCTTGCTCCGTACCATTGTACACAAAAATATTCCAATTAGACGAAAGTTAGATCCTCTAGACACAGATATGAAAATATCGTACGATATATTATACAATGTTTTGTCGTATCTCATTCGATAATATCGTCGAAACTTATCAAACGATAGAGATATTTTACGAGCGAGATTCATAATATTATCAGAACGGATTCATATTATACCGAGTCTATTTTCGTTCACTGCGCATCACATTTGCTTTCTGCAAATAAACGACCCGTCCTCGAAAGGTTACGATCCTCGGTACTTATTTTTCACGTATCTACATCCCTTTGGGATTACCAGTCGGCACGTACGTTAAAAGATCACGCTTGTCGCGAAGAAAGGGGTTGGTCTCGGCATTAGAAAAGAGTTGGCCCAGATTTAAGGGAAGGATCTGGCCTGCCATTGGCCGATAACTGGAGCGAAACCCAAGGGTGGATCTGATTCTCGATCTCACGTAGCTCCGAAGCTCCGCGCCGCGCCGCGCCGCGCCGGTCTCGCGAGTCGGGTCCTATAATTCGATTCGGAATTCTAGACCAACGGCCGTCGGGCACTTTGAATCTCCGATTATGGTAGCTGTTATTTGGAATTCAGATCGTTTCTGGACACGGTCCAGGAATGTGCAAAGCGCTCACGTACGACGTAACGGTGAAACGATCGCGCGCCCGAGAGAAGAATCCCCCGCGATCGTTTCGGGCTTCCGCCATCGACCCGCGTCGCCTCGTACACGCATATCCATTTCTGCTGGCGATTTTTCTGACGGCGACGGCATTCGTCCTATCGATTGCAGGGTCGGTCATCGCAACGATGGCTCAACTGGAACAAAGATCGGATGATGCAAAATGGGCGGTTCAGATGGAAAAGATAAGTGAGTACTCCGCGCGATGTTTTATGTGGCATATTGTGTGCTTATAGTGCTTAGTACTGTTGAAAATTAACTCCACTTTTATCCATGATGAATAAATGGATGGATGTACGTTATGATAAAAAGTATGTCAAAGCTCCATATAAACCGTAAAACAAAATTATTGGAATGTTAATTATATTTGAAGCAATTTGCCTACAATTAGATGTCACAATGGACAATTTGTATTTAATCTGCTGGTTACATCGAGTAATTTTATACTTTGAGCAATGTTTTTCATGGAAATACTGTACATTCTGTACATTCCTTCAGGAAGAGACGGAATTTTTTTAATTTTTATGTACGTTTTTCATCGAAAAGTTTATCTTTAAAATATGTGAAAGCAGTATTTTCTTGTAAATATTTTATCAATTTTTTTGATTGTATCTCTTACGGATCTAACTGATATGAACCTATGACGTGTTATTCTCATGAATCTCTTTGTTCGTCCAGAATTTCTCGGAACGAATATTTATATCGCGTACGATCGATTGGTATTTTCCCGATTCAGAAATAATTCCGCCTATGACAGAATACTTATCGTGTATTCTGTCATAGTGTAATCGAATCGAATTCTCCAAATTTGGATATTCGTGAGGAAAATACACAATCACAGACAATTTAGTGACACATGACTCAAATAAATAATCCTATAAGTACTACGTTTGCAAGGTTTATCAAAGGTTTAAACGATTAAATTACCAAATTTGTTTTAATATTGTTCTTGCCTACCGTCACTTAAGAAAGTAGATATAGATGCGGATGAGACGCACAGTCTTTTTTACTTAATGCGATATTTAGAGGGCGTTATTTCGGCGGAGTCGTGCATTAGAAAATTTCGCGATGAGTCATCGGGTACTCTCAAACCCTCGACAATACGTGTCTCGATATGCGTGCAGACACGCACTCCGGAAAGCACATGATTCATCGAATGAAACTCACAATCGGGCAATCTGCATTAACGATGCACCGCCCGATTCTGAGTCCCCCGATTTCCTCCCTGCCGTCCTCATCCTCCGCTTTCCTCACATCGTCCTCTTCTTCTTCCTCTTCATTCGTCTTGTTCCTCGCTACTATCTACCGTTTCTGCACGATTGCCCCGTTAGACGCTGACATGGCCCGTGACCACGTACGCCGATTACTGATATCGCTCGTGAACGCTTGGAAATATCTGAAAATCAGTCGCTTCTCCGATTCTCTCGTTTGTGATTTATGTCGCGTTTCATTCGAAAATTGATTTTCAGGTAGAGATGCATTAGAATAAATATATCAGACCTTTTTCCATAGTGGGATTGTTAATTTAAATCTGATGTAGCTTATTATGATTTGTTAAAAGACTTTATTTCTTTGTTGCAATTATGAAATTTACTATAAAAATACTAATAATAAGTTGATTGTGAGACATTTTAGTATAAAAAATATAATACAAAATTTTTTTTATTATTATACGTATTATTATACTCCTTAAAATTAAAGAAATCAAAATAACGTATATATACATGTCGAAAATAAAGGAAACTAATACAAATATTTCTACTTAAACAAGATTAATATGTATTTGCGTATTGCACACGATATGCTATTTATAAAGATGATTCTGTTGGCTTTGCCAAACAGCCATCAGATCTTTCAACCGAGATACCTGACTTTTCCTAGATTGATTGTCTTAGTCAGAGACCACTTACCTGTCCTCATATTCGAATCGCGTTTCTTCTCTCCACGGAACAACCAGACTTCTCGTGCAACCACTGAAGCACAAGAAAGTACTTAAATATATATCACGAGATAACGGGGCTCTGTAGAGATGAAAGTGCCTCCTACGTAAGAGATCGACAAATACAAATTGGCATAATCTATTTCTTAATTCTAACGCATTACATACTTTTTATTGTTGTTTCTTATATTTAAAGAAAAACTATTTTACCTAACAACGATGAATGCACTGTAAAAACATTTCGAAAAGATTTTTCAATTAAATTAAATTATTTTATTATTAATTAATTATCAAACTAGATCTTTAATGTCCGATATAGATCGCAACTTTGACGCAATAGCCTCTATGTTAATCATTAATATCTCTTTAACCATAATTGGATACAACAAATTTCTTTTACGGGTTGAAAGCCCTAACAAAGTGCTTAATTTTGATTGCAATAAACCTTCTCCAACATGTCACATATCGTAGATATATAATATGTCAAAATACACAAAAAAGCCTTTTTTGCAACTTTAACTGCAAATTTCTCAAAATTGTGTCGTGATAAAGCAATTTGGTAAATAGGATCGTATATGGCATTCAAAAAAAGAAGTTATTTTGCTGAACAATGTAGTAATTTCATTTATTCTAGCTGCTAGCAGAACAGTTAGAAATTTAATATTCTAAACACAAGTGAAACACAGATGTTGAAGGAATAGTCACGTAAGAGCATATATGCTTTCTCATGTCATCGTGAAGGTCAGGCTAGATTCCATATCTCTGTACTTTCTTTACAGCCAAAAATTCTGTTTATCTAAATTTAGACATCCAGTGCAAACGAAAGACAATATAAAACGAGTCGAAATGCTTGGTTACTCCAGAGTTTTATGATTTTCATGGCGATGGAATGTAGCAGTGGCTCGACAATGGCTCGAGTTTCTTTATAACAGACGCACAGAGCATTCATGCATTTTTTCATCAAAAGTCAAGCTCAGTTAAGCCTGATTGAAATAACAGGATTAACATGAGAGCGACTATCTTACGTAATAATCAGCGTTGGGTAAAAATAGATACAAAGTTTCTTTTTTTTGTGATTTTGATTTATTTCGCTATCAATTTTACGACTATTTGCTATTGTTCGAGTATTATAACTGGAACGGCAAGTTGGAGATAGTTTATAATTAATTCATACTGATGATAGTGATGATATAGTTTCATGACCACAATCTGTCTAAAAATGGAAAGGAGGAACAGCGAGTAAAAGTTTCGTCATTCTTTGCCTATTTTAGTCATTCTAATTGTCTGCTATTAAGATAAATTGATGGTTCAATTGATTCCGAAATTATTCGAAAATAGCGTTTATCGATGTATTATTTTTTTTTTACTTTTTTAATGATAAAAAAATTTTTTTTAAGATATTGCCATGAAATTTTCTTGTCTTGTGAAGCATAAATGTTTGATTTTATATAAAATCTGTATAAATTACATTAGTATAAATAAAGTTTTCCAAAATTATTTTATTAAGTAAAAGTATAAAATTTAGAAATACCACAAACAAAAATATAAATGCAAAAAAAGATGTATTTTTGAATAACTATCTTCAATATTTTTCTACTATTATTCTTTCACTGAAAATATGCATAATAATAAAATGTAAGTGATCAAATATTGATTCAATGATTATTGTCGGGCAAAATCCTCAAAACATTAATAAATATATTCGCTAGCTCTTTCTACTAGCTTTTTCTCACATATTTAATCTTCTTAATCCGGAATCTTTGTTCTTTAATACTTCAAACGTGGAAAAGAAATTTATTGAAAGGATTGGTCTCATTGGAGAGCGCCACTGATTGAGACATTGAATGCGTGAGCGATGCGGAGTTGTCCGAGCAGAAATGGCTGGTGAACGTACGAGGAAATTTTCCGGAAAACAAGCGCGCTCTTGGCCACGGCACCATAGCGAGCCGATTCAGGAAGAGAGAGGCTGGGCTCTATTCGATGTTCGCGGATACGATCACCGCACGCGTTCTCAATATCATTCGCTGAACGCAACGTGCAAAAAAAAATATCGTATATAAAATATACGATTTAAAAGTAAAAATCTGAATTTGAATCTGAAATCGTCTTTATTTTATGGTAAGAATCAAAAAGATATTCTTGAACTTTGAAAATCTGGTACGGTGCTAATATCTTGAAATTAAGTAAATCAAATATCATTATATGAATAGAAAATTGAAAAATGAGAATACAGGATGCTATAGATTTGAATATGGATTTGAATAAAATACCATCTCTGTATTCCAGTTACAAGAGGATAAATAATTTTGATTAATTATAAAAATAATCTTTTGAATATCATATTTGATTCAACACCAAAACTCAAATTTTATCTTATATATATATATATATATATAAGCATCATACCGAGATTTCACGAAAGATCCATTCGTGGATAAGGAAAGCTGAGGAAAGTTTGGTGAGATTATTTCAGCAATTTTGATGGCAGGACACAGATTGGACGCGGCTATTAACGAGCAGCATTGTGCACATCGTATCCGCGCGAGTGTCCAGTCGGGTTACGTAAAGCTAGACGCGTTTATTGCACAGCAAACTTTTGCTAATTAGCGCGGGAGAAACCGGCGACCAGCCAGCCGAGATACTCGTACGCTCGCGCGCATACGTGCGTTCGCGCTCGCTCGAGCAAGCGTACTCATAAAGCGGATACAAAGAGGAGGAGAGACACGTACGATTTCTGCCTCGCCGAAATCGTATATTCTCTATTTGACACGAGAGATCTGTCAGTAATCTCAAAGCGATATTAATTTGCTATTTAAAAAATATATATCCCAGATTAATTGAGAAATAAATTTGTAATAATTTTTAACTCGATGATCTTATATTCTTTGTTTAAATCGGTGAAATCTCCAATAAGAAAATATCCATTGCTAATTACATAGATAGATAGTAAATAGTAGTCTCTCTCGCGACGTCGAGCGATTTGTTACGATATGTGCATGCACTTTTGGCGCATAGTCGAGAAAGCCAAGAGATGCTTCTTGATAAACGTTGCGCACGTGTATCTGCATGCAGACGTCTGCAGACTTGGAGCTAGGTCGTCGAAAGGAATTAAAACGCAACGTGATAATCGGTGATTAGTAACGGGCTATTTTCTGAATTCTTGCGATCTCATATTACACTATCATTCGTCACCGTAGACTTGATGGTGAATTTGAGGGGTGGAGATAAAACCAACTTAGACGTTAGAAACGTTTTTACTACGAACAATATCTACCACCTTTATTTTACATCTATAAAATGATAATTAGAAACGTATAAAACTTGTTATTTTGATATTCTTTCTGCAATTCCGCGTCTCTGTTTCAATTTACTAACCCACATCAGATTTCATATCAACGGATAATGACTTTCGCTCTTTCTTTGGTACCGATTTAATCCGCGCCTGATTATACGCGTGCAAGCGCGTGTGCGCTCGTAGGTAGCAAAAGCGTGTCGGTGCACGCGGATTGGTACACACGTAGAGACGGGTATACGTAAGAGCATCACGCAGGGTGGCTCATCGGAGAGGAACTAGGAAAGTCTCGAGTGATGAGGAAGCGCTTTTATTTACGACTTGAATTCGTCGGGTAACGAAGGCATGCTTCGCGATTGACCGATAAGACGATGATGAAGTCCGAAATGATCGAGTGAAAGATGGCACGAGTCTAGTTTTTTTCCTTTATTCGTTATTGCGTATCATCAGAAATAATAATGTTTTCAAATCATTTTAGCACACACTAACATTTACTATATTTAATTAATGCTACATTGGCACTTCGCGCACCATTAAAATTATCCATCTGTAAATAAAATCTCGAGCAATTTAAAAATTGCTAAAAAAATTTATAAGAATTTATAAAAGAATACATAGTTATATTTATACATACATAATAACATTATTAATGTTAAAAACTAAAAAATATGTATAATAGATAAGTCGGATCTCTTGAAAATGTTTTCCAGATAGGTATATGTAGATTGTTATTTCACTATGTATATACGAATACATTTTTAAACTCACGAGAACAGCTTCCGTTTTAATTCCACGAACCTTTAAGATAGTTATAAACTGTGTATAAATTTATAGACTAATTTTCTTTCTGTTTCAAGAAGGAAGCGATCCATTTTCATTTGGATGTACCTATTATATACATTTACAAGTGAATCGAAGTGCACGTGGTGATCGCGAGCAGGTATCTATAGTACTTTTTAGAATATGACTTCTCTTCCGGCAAGGAAAAGAAAACGCGCCACTGATTTATCTCTGGCCGCTCATTTCACTCTCGCTTCTGTAACGTGTTTTACATAGATTCTCACTGCTCGCTGGGCTCGTAATTACGCGCATTGAAAGGCAACGCCTCACTCTTTGATTCCCATATACGCGTAATGTCCGGCATGATGCTTTATATCGCTAGCTTTCCGATTAATTGCCCGCAGCTGCAATTATAGTTCAGCGAGAAATGCTTTTTCTTCCCTAATATATGTGTACATCAAGTTGTTTGCAATAATGACATTCAATAATGCATTCAATAATGATGACATTCAATAATGCATTTCTAAAATTTGCGAAAACAATGTGACTGATTATTTTTAAATCATCTCTCGTGCTACAAAAGGATGCAAATAATGGATCTCAAAGACGGAGTTTAAAGTTCTAACATTGGATTTCTTCATTTAAAAATGGCTTTTTAAGCAATGTTTATATACTACATATTTTATTTATTATTTTTTCATCAAACTCTTCATCAAATAAATGAGATAGAAAGTTTTTTTTAAAAAAAAGGATTAAAAACTTTCTCTCTAGATAAAAAAGAGTATACTACAGCCCGTGATGGCAATTCCGTTTCGATTTCACTAAAATTTTGTTTTTAATTGTATTTAATGACAGATACCTATAAAACATGACAATATTATTGGCTTTAATATTTATCGGCCTTATATCGACTCAACCGGAAACGCCGAAATCAATATCTTTTCCTCGTGTATGCGTTTGTGTGGTAATTAGTGCCCGAGCAATTATCCCACGCCCAAAGATTTGACATCGGACTCGGGGAACAGGTACCTTACATGATAATGCGTACAATTGCGACACGCACGTACACACGCCGATACGCGCGATAGTACTTACGCAAACGCGCATGAAGAAAAAAAAAAAAGAACGTGCTGCACGACGATATCGCGGGCACGACGCGGCTCGCCACGGGCAAATTAGCCGGTCTCCGTTATACTTCTTAAAGGTCGCACCGTGTATACGAGCGAGTTTTAAGAAACTAACGAACCCGCCGAACACAGAGGCGGTTCCGCGCGGGACGCTCGCGAGAATACAGCCGAGATATTATGTAATTCCGTAATTAAACGCCATAAATTCTATTAGCCCGGACTTGAGTTTCCGCTCGCCGATGTCTCCCTGCCGTTCTTTCCCTGAAAGGATGAATAAAGGTGCTGGCGAGTCGTTAATACCGTTTACTAATGCGTATACACGCTGGGAGCTACGTGATATCCTTAATGAAAGCTTTCATCGACCTTTAACCTTACCGAATCTCCGTACGTGGAGCTCTCACACATACTGAAATCTAATCGATTTAGATGACTAATTAAAACTTACTAATGACATGACTAATTAGTGAAAACGTAATGTCTCTGTTTTGAAATCAAATCTAATTTAATTTACTTTTTACATTACCAAACCTCCATGTAATTTTCTTCAAAGAAGTGAAAATCTGACAAAGGAAGCAGGATGTATTCTTCTAAAAGTTCTTCTAAAACCACGTGTCTCATTTTGGCCAGCGTTTAGAGACGCGCCTTATCATATGAATGACAATAAGCTGATTTATCGAAGAGAGACGTCCTTTCTTAGTACAGAATGTGAATGTTTGATACAAAATCCTTTGCTGTTATACAGCTCCATAATAATTCGTATATCTTTACTTGTATCACATATTTTCTTATTAAAGAGCCCAAAAAGTTTCATTGAAACAGTATTGAATAAGTAAAGATATGTAAAATATATAATAGTGTAAAAGCGATAAACACATATAAATTTTATAAAATTTTTTATAATAGAATTAAGAAAATAAAAACTGAGAAGATATGATACACATTATAGTAGAAGAAAAATAAAACTCATATAATGAAGAAGAAAGTTGAAAAATCGAGGATTCGGAAGACGATTTTAACACGGTCCTTGCATTCGGGCGCATTCTGTGGAAACGTACATTCTCTACAATGTGGAATTTCATCGTACATTCTCTACAATGTGGAATTTCATCTCACAGGTCCGGAGATACTGTCTGCTACCGGTGAGTAGCTGTCTCGTCGTAGATAAAACATTTCCGGGAGAAAATCATAGGATTCTAGTGTAATGCGGGACCGGTCGGATAAGAAGTAAAAACGAGAAATAGAGCTCGAAGGGATATAAGAGAAGGTGCACGAGAGCACGCAAGAGGCACGCACGTGCGTGATAAGTGTCGCGCCCTTTTTACTGCCGCGCTTGACCTCGCCTCATCTTTTGACGGATCGTTTCTTTCGGGCCCGTTTGCCCGAGTTCTCGAGATCACCGGCATCGCCGACGACGGGGTCGGTCGGCCAACGGCACCGCGCGACGTCCAACACGTGCCGTTTGACCGCTTCATAATTTTGTACCACTTCCTGCAGTCGGGCCCGCCCGGCGCTGTCTGGCTCATCCTCTTCTATCTTGTCCCGTCTTCGTTTCCTCTTCCTCGGCCTTTTCGATCTTCGTAAGAGAAGCCGAGAAAAAGGAAATGACGTATCGCGCATAACAAGCGGACACGTCGGTCTTACGTTGGGAGAGAATTCACCAATTTGATATAACATGGTTCAGTCTGTTGGCTTTGCAGTGAACTTTCGTTAAGTAACTTTTAGTAAACCTACGAATTATTTTATCGAAAGATTTAGAGAACATCTTTTCTTAATATTGACATTAAAATAACATTTAAATCACCGAAGAGAACAGATTAAATAAAATAATAAGCATTGCAGTTAGATAAAATTTCATTCTTTATTTGATTCTGGATGGACTTTATTTCGACAGAATTGAGAATGGATTCTTTCAAGGCGTTTAATATTAAAAATTTATTAATTGTTAAACATTTGTGAAAAAATACAGAAAAATATCTCATTTTCTGTGTATATACGTAATTTCTTATTTATTTTACGTAAATTGGTGAAATGTGTTAAAAATTTATTAAATTTTTGGGATTGATAGAAGATAGATAAAGCAGCAAGAGTGTTCATAGAGCTATTCATACTCGAAATACTTTTCGCGAATATTTCTTCCATTCATCGTCTACTAAACACTTCCACTCTTACCCGTTGTTTGCGGCTGTTGTTCTTGCTTCCGTGCGACTTCTTTCCTCGGCGTTTCTCTTCTCGACGAGACTCACAATCAGAAGAAGGAAATAACGTCCGGCGCATAACAATCTGTCGATGCAACCTCGCCCGGGGCATTGTAACTTTTCTCCCCTTAGTGTTTTGCAATAAGTATTACGCAATGATCGATCGCGCAATATATTATCGACGTCTCTTTCATCGCTTGCGTAAATTAAAAGTCGAAAAGTGGATAATCTGTTAACGATGCGAACTTATCTTATCGGAGAAAGGCAGTTTAATAAAAAAGAAAAACCTTAAAATGCTCTGGTACGTGGTCAAAAACGCTATATAAGTTTAAACGTACTGTCAGTAAAACTGATAATTTGTAATAAAATTTATACTATCTACATTTCGTTATCAGCTGTATTGTGTGTTGTAAGAAAAGGGTAAAACGTGTATTGAAATTATTAGAACCGTTTTAAATTCGCTTTGTTTCTCCTTTTTACATACATTTGCGACCGAAAAACTAAAAGGGAATATACAAATAATGGATAAAACATTTGTAAAGAAAAAGGCCTTTCAACAAACTTTCTATGAAAGTAAACAAACTTAAAAAAAAAGCTCTAGCGAGTTTATCGTGGAACTGTAATGTATCTTTTGAGATCTTATACTTTTCTACGGAAACGGATGAGATGACGAGGTTCAAGAGACGGTGTCTCGTCCCCGTCCCGCGCGTCTCTCTCTCTCTCTCTCTCGACGAAGAGTCTCGTAGCCGAAGAAGGAAATGACGCTCCGCGCATAACAAAGTGTCGTCGATACGTCAAGCCCCTGGCACCGTTGCTTTCCACATGTGACATGTGACACGCATTACGCGATAGATATGGATGTGTATATCGGAAATTTGATGTCGACGATCGATGGTAATCTCATGGCACCGATATGCATGCAGACGACGCACTGTGCCGCAGGCGCCGAGATAACTTTGCCACGCGCCGCCTTATAAATAATTATATTTTTTTACGGAAAAGAAAAAAATTCTTGCAATTTTTTTATTGTCTTTACAATAGTTATCTTTTGAACTTTTTATATATTTTTTATTATTCCATTTAATTCCTCTTGTGTTATCGACATGTTATCATAATACTCCAAATTATATTATTACATACGATTGATTTAATATCGATTATTAAATTGCCTTTCCACTAGACATATAATGTGTTCTTCGAACTGCGTGAGTTGTACATGTTAAACACCCATTATCTCTACGCTGTATTCCGTTCACCATTCAGCTCCGATTATACTTCCTGAAAGATTTTTGACATTGAAAGATCACGGCGGGGTTTCCTGTTGCCAGCGTAGCGACACCGTATCCGTGGTGTATAGAGATCGGTGGATGTGACGCTTGCGAGTGTGTTGTTTCGCTATACGCATACATCTCATGACGTTCAGATCAAATGACGTGGACCTTGCGCAATCTGCGGCTTCGCCGCCTCCTCGTCTTTCGGCTTCGGGATGCTCCGAAGGTCCGGAAGTCGCGGTCTTCGGTGGAATTCGCTTATGCGACGCCGTGTGCCAGTCGGTGTAAAAAAAAAAATCGATGAGAGCGCGATCCCGTGCATCGACACACGCACGTCACATTCACGCGCGTGCCTGCTTTCTGATGCATCGGTTTCTGGTTTCCGAGCGAGCTGGCGCGCGCGCGCGCGCGAGCCTGCAATCTTCCTGAATAATAAATCTTGGAACGCTTGTACGCGCTGTAGGCAGGAACTTGCTTGTGATAGAAATTTTAAAAAATTTTATCTATAATTGTAAAGCAAATTTTCAACCCGACACGATTACTGAAATGGGGGTAATATATAGTATTATTTTCATAATGCTATGTCTCTGTCAGTGTAATAAAAAAATGTTTTAAATCATTTTATAGTTTTATTAGTATTGTTATATATAGCTGGGTCCCAGGATTAAATTTAATTTAATAAATTCATATTAAAATCATCTTATTAAGTAACTCATCTTATTAAGTAGTTGTGTGTTACATATTTTTATTTTATAATAAGTAACGCTGGGTTAAAAATTGTATACAGATAGCGCGTTACTCATTCTTAAATAGAAATTTTGATATAAAAATAAAAAAAAATGTAAAATACACACACACACACACACACACACACACACACAACAGTGTTTTTTAATTTCATGAAAATTTCTTTTATTTTTGTGACTTGTCATATTTTTCCATGTTTTCCTCTTGCAATATGCGAACATATGTATTACGTTTCATCATCCTTGTTCCCAGAGCGTCATTTCACTTTCATCCTTGCGCTTTTACGATAGTTATATATAATTACATCAAATTTCTCCGTGCTTGCTTAAGAACGCGAACCATCTTCTCATCGCGTCGTATCGCGCGTTTCGATTTTACAATTTCAGATTTCTGCAGTTGTTGAATTAGAGCCGACAAGAGGCGAGACGTTTCTGCTCTCCCTCTCCCCGAGATTGCGAAATCATCGCGCTTCCCGTCCATCGGTTTCGGATTTCCGAGCGAGTCAACGCGAACGGGCACTTTCTTTATTCGCGCACATAAGCTCGTCGCGCGCGTGTGCGTGCGTGGACGGGCCCGCGATGCTCCGCGTAGGTGTGTATACGCAACGCGCGCGCTTGTGCTTGTACCGTCGCATCGTAGCCCGTTGCTAAGGAAAGTATTTCAAAATTGCGCAAACCCGTGTCTCGTGTGACAATGCGGAAAGAGAACGTTGCCCGTCGGCCCCGTCGTCGCCGAGAATCGGATCACCGGAGGGAGTGCACACTGCAGCCGATGGCGAAACTCCGAATTTTGCATTCGGACGAATTCCTCGTTTCGAGGCCGCGCCCGCGATAGGTACGAGAGGTGAATTGAGTTCCTCAAAATCGTTCGCGGGAACGCACCGGAACGGTTATTTTCTATAAAATCTGTACGGAGATCAGGGAATAATTGAATTTAATAATTGAACCTATCGAGAGCCAAACTGATCAAACTCATAAAATAAAAATTAACGAGGATATAAGTAATCGTCACTCTGGTACTAAAGTTAAGAAATTTATTTAAAAAATGAAGGTAATTGGTTCTCCCGATCGTTGAAAGACTCGTGTAAAATCGCGTGCTAAATTTTCGAAATTGTTCAAAGACCACAGGATATGCATTTCACCCGAAAATCGAGTTAAAGGTGATATTTAAAGATACCTACTTTAAAAGTTGAGCCAAAACTTTCGCCAACGAATCTGAAGAAAGACGCGCGAGAATTCGTAAAGCCGAATGAGAGAGAATTAATGTTCATCAAATTTGACCGATTCTAGAGCGTGCCCTTTCAATCTGATTCAGCAGCTTAGACGTATTAGCAAAATGGCCAAGTAATCGCGGACAATGTCAACGATTACCCGCTTTCTACTCTAGAACATTATCTTTATTATCTAATCCTATATATAGAGGATTTCATATAGATGCGGATAAGCTGTGTGTTGTCCAACGGAGATAAATCTTGCCTTTCGAACGGAAAATCTGGCGGCACAGCAAAAGCGATAAGCGGGAATCTCTTTCCTTATTCCTCAGTCCTCGCGGAAGGCACGTGGAACGTGGGGGCGGGAGGGAATCTCGGGATCGCAAGATGAAGGAACATCCCATAAAATCGGCGGCGTATATCCGCCCGCCGCCGCCCCCGCCGTCGTGTAATCCGTATATGCGTGCACGCAGCTACTATTACTGTAATAACATGTTTCGCGAATTTATACGACAAGACACATTTGCGACAATAAGTAACAGAAATGAGTGTAACGTTACGGTAATGACGGGGGGCCGACTCGAGCAGAGGTAGACAGAATTCGCGGACATGAGGATGACAGAGGCCTCGCGTGCAAACCGTGTTTTCCGAAGGTAACTATGTTGGCGTTGCGTTATCGGGTTACGCGATCGCACGTAGGCTAACGACACGAAAAGTGGTCGGGATAAAATAGATTCGCACGATTAAAACGATAATCAGCGTCATAATCGACGCGACAAAAAGCACATTTCGTCTTATTCTTTCTACCGCACGGCTCTCACGCGTCTCGTTAATTTGTCGCGTTAATTTGACAAATTGTTCTCACTCTTTAACCTTTGAACGAATATATCACGAAGTGTTTTATCTATAGAGATGTAGAACGTACGATTGTCGTCTTCTTTCAGCCTTTTTCCTATATGTGGAAATGTATTTATTAATTTTCTTACTCGAGATTAATACGACGCAATATCTCGAATGAAAACTGACGGTGAATGCGCAATTTCGATTAATTTTTTAGATAATTTTGTATTACCGATTTAAAGCTTTTTTTTTTAAATATGTTTTATTTATAATATTAGTTAGTCACGAGATGGAGCGCCGAATGGACGCTCTAATTCGTAGTGCTCGTGTTAAAAACGAAGACTCGTATAATATCCTCTTCCGTATTTCCTTCCTTTTTAATTTTAACGCGGGATGTAGAAACTGGCGGTGTACATCAGGTGGTACCGTAATATTACAAAAAAGAAGTTACAAGAATTGAGCTAATGAGAAGAGGAAGAGAGCAGGGAGTAGAATCTCTGACCGTGAGAGAAGATCGCCGTAGTCGTGATTAAACGAGTTTTAGCATTTTCGTATATCTGATGAAATCTCATTTATCTACTCAGCGCAGTGTTTCTCCAAGGTTACACTTTACGGAGTAAAGTAAAATATACGCGTGCTCTGTAACGCGTATCTTGGTGTAAAACTACGAGGTTGAAGCAGCCAATTTTTGTTCCCCGCTTCAAGCTTCCAATGTTCATGTTTATTTTCAGAATACTCTTTATTCTCGTCGCGATCGCAAAAATTATAAAGAAAAATCTAAGGGCATGCGGTAAAGAGATACACAATGCTCTATGTGATAGTAATATTACTATCTTCAATGGTATTGTTTTCTCCATTTCACGTAATTATTTATTCATTGCACGTCTATGTATCACATAATTATCTCGGAGATGTGTAATAACTCATTAAAGCGAGCTATTTTCTTCGGATTAAGATTGTATCTTCGATAATTGACAATCATCTTCTTCGTTGAACTTCCGGTGTTCGTAAGACCGCTAGACGAAACGAAGCATCCGCGTACCCGTGTCGATCTCGAATCAGCGTTGGAGCAAATTTTGCACGAGAGAGGATCGATTCGGCATTTCACGCACGTCGCGTTACGTTACAGCAATTATCATTATTTTTCTATAAATCACTTTTACGTATCGTTTACGTCGCATATGTTATATACTTTTAAAAACACGATGCTGAAACACCCGGCGTTAGTCTTCAAAACGGCTCGGCCCTGGCGAAGTATCGAGTCGCGGCGCATGGCGCATTCTCCGCGCGAGCATAGGAGGAGTAAGAGGAGCAAGGAGAGCAGAGCGGGAATTGATTTGCGGTACGGTTGCGCGAGCTAACGACAGGAGGAAGCGGAGAATCGTGTGCGCCTCCGCGGAGCAGAATCTCCGGGCGTGAGCGGAAAATCGGCGTACCGTGAACGCGCATCTCGCAAGAGTGCCTCTCCTGCCGCGGCCGCCCCGTTCTCGACCCGAAGCCCGAAGCGCGGCATCATGCGAGGAACGGGCGAGGAGCAGCTCGCATGCGGGCACAAAGAATTATTACATCTTCGCGGTCTGGTGCGCGAGCGACGAGGCAGCACTGCTCTTAGTCATGCCATATCCAAAAGTGGATTCTGAACATTTGACGGCGACCGGCAGGAAGCCGGCTCTCGACCATCGTCGAGTTACGGAGATACGGTCTTTTCGAAGTAGTTTAAAAAAGAGGATTAAGATCCTTCGTATACACCGAATGCTAACTGTACATCATCTCTATATGTTTGTGTCCTTTTTTCTCACTGACGATTTTGGGGATAAGAAGAGATATTTTTATATTTTACAAGAATAGAGATTATACTCGTATAAACGGTTTTTTTTTTCAAGACTTTTATTGTTCGTTTTAAGCTCTTTTTGCCTGCGGCGAAACTTCTATGAATTTTCCCATGATTTTAATGAAGAGATTTAAAGAATCTGAAAATTCTTCTCTAATCGTTTCGCCAAATAAACACGACGCTCGAGGTAAAACTCTGGTTCTGAGAGTCAATGACGGCGGCGTCGCGCGTTGATGCGTATTTGTAGAAAAGCAATTATCTAGCGACAGGCCTGCTCCGGAGCTCGTCAACAAAGAATAACCGAGGCATGAAACTAGTCCGTCTCCAGTTTTTCATTGGCCAACCAAGCCAGGTCGGGCTAACCGGGCGCGATAACGCGCACTTCGAGTCGCAATACACGATACACGTCCGGCCGGCTCTTACGATTAGACGCAGCATCTGCGTGGCCTCCTCTCGGCACCTGTGTACACGAACGCGCATTATCTTCTCGCCGCGAAAGAACACGCCTTTGTCATCCGTTCGACAAACTCGTACACGCGCATCGGCCACGCACGCGCGCGTATCTTCGGCCGCATATCTTCCTCTCTCTTCTCTCTCTCTCTCTCTCTCTCTCGTCGGAGAACGGCTATTTGTAACGAGAACGACGAGTGTCAAAATATTCCTGCGAATGAGGTTGAGATAAGGAGATAATCGCGATCTTGGGATGAATTTAATCGCGAGACTGCCTCTTCCCGTCACGCCGCAATCTTTTCGCTCGTACTCGCGCTCACGCGATCGCTCGCGATGGTCTCGTAAATAATAAAGTGTCCACCAGAAGCAAGTAGATTACAGGTGTACAAATAGCCGATACGACGAGAAGATGAGAGAAATAGTGTGACAGACACGTGTGAAAATTCCGATAAATCCTCTTAGGTCAGATAAACGCGATCGCGCGCCAAAGATTGCTCGCGACTCTTTCTCTCTTCCGCGCAGAGTATCGTAGAGATTTTATCATTGTTATCGATATAACGGGTATATATGATGAAGTTACTTCATTAAAGGCCACGAACGGAATATGACGTTTGATATTCACGATAGAAACTTGCTTTTTCCCGAAAGAAATTTGCCAATAAAATGAGGAAGGTAAAGGCTCATTTGATTTTCTATCTCGTTTACATATATACGGGAATGCTCATGAATGTACAGTGCGATTAAAATATATTTTTCGAAAAACTATACGGCTTAGTTCAAACCTTTGATCTATTTCTGTAGTAGTCTGTGCTTTAATCGGCGAGTTCAATTTTTTGTAAAAATTTAGTTTGAACTTTAATTAACTTTAAATTAATTAGACTTAGAAGTTAATAGAGCGAGATCAGACTTTAAACAGTGAAAGTTAGAAACTGATATGCAAGCAAATAGCACAAATAAAGTCTTCTAAATGGGGAACATTAAATTTTCGCTGATTCAAAGCAATGTAGGATGTAAAGAGCTTGGAAACGCTGATCGACTGTAACAAAAAAAAATTCCAAAAAGTTATTACTGCTAAATTTCAGTATACTTTTTACTCTTTATCTTTTTGCATTTTTTAAATGTCTTCTCGTTGAGGGGCCGTCTTCTTATCGCCATTAATCTATTGAACTCTAATTCCCTATTTTTAAGTTTTTAATTTATCTTCGTTTCCGAAACATTTTCTGTTTAGAAATTCTTTAGAAATTATATGTACCTACTCCTACTTATAATAGATACAAAGAAATAACTGTTTATTCCGCCAATATGTATTAAACTCGAAACATTTATTGTTATCGATTAATGATTGGCAATATACAAAACGCTGCAACTTTTTGTATACATTGCCAATCATTAGTCGATAACAATAAATGTTTCGAGTATAATAGATACAATTGTGGCTAGTCAAACAAGTCCCATAGAAATTTTTTAAGTCGTTACTTATTCTGTGTGAATAGAGAATCTCAAATAATAGAAAGAAGAATAGAGAATCTCTTTATATGGCTTTTTAGTTGATTCAGAAAGGTTTTGGCGGTTTTATTTTACATACATACATCAATCTTACAAAATATCCTGTGAAGGATTAACAACTGTCTCGTTTATATTCAACTGTTATCCCAAGACATCACTATTAATATTAAATGGACAGCTGTCAAATAAATTTCCGAAAAGAAAACTGCTTTGTCTCCTTTATGTGACTTTTCTGTTGATTCAGATAAAATCTCGGACGATATATAAGATCTCTAATAACAGATTTTATTTTTCGTACATAAATTTTACAATTCAAAATACCCTTTTGAAGGATTAATCATTGTCTCGCTTTTTAATCGGAACCGTAGGTGGAGTGATAAACAATAATTAGGAATTGGCAGTGCGTTTCTATGAACCACTTGAGATTTCCTCGCAAATCCAATTCTGTCACGCGCGTATTTGTATTTGACGCAATTGACTCCTACTTTTCGAACGTTTCTCCGACAGTCCCTGGTCGCGAGGACACTTACATTAGCCGGAAATACGCCGGCTGCCACGGATATATTTAAAGGTCCACGAAGGAGAAGCGCGGCTCAAGCGTTTATATATTTGTAAGAAGCGAAGAACCGAGGAAATTGTTGTTGCCGTACACGCGAGAATAGCCGGCGATCATATATGTGTGTGCGCGCGCGCGCGCGGATATAATGGGAGTATTTTGTTTCTGTCTCATTCCGTATATTGTTCCGTACCATTCTGTCCCATATACGATCTCGTAGTGTAGCACGACGGGGCCCCTCTGCGCCGTGCACACAAACGGGCCCCCGTGGGTACAATGGTCTCCGCCGGCCGGAAGCGAGCTACCTGTCTCCCACGTGTGATGCAGCTTCCCGGCGAGTCCGCGCGACCAGACTCTCGAAAGTCGATACGATCCCGCATACGAGTACATATGCAACACTGGCATACTTTCAGCGCCCGGCGAAGGAATCGAGCTACGCGAGTGTTAATCTTTAACACCCGACCGACTACCGAGAAGCTGCACCTTGAATAGTTACGGAGAAATAACATGAGCGTTTTTGACATTGTTTATGAATTGCAAAATTTGATAAATGTTATTAGCTATTATGTATTAGTTGCGCGATTGAGTTAGGATCTTGAATAATCGCCAAAATAAAATATTTTTTCTTAGAATGGAAGATATTGATTTATAAATTAATATATAATTTTTCTTTACTTATACTTGTGTTCTAGGTATTTTTATTGTCGTAAAAATATAACGAATTGTACTTTTATACATCGGACGGTATTACAACTCTGGTGACTCACACATAAGTATGTATTTCTTACAAACTCGAGTGTCGTAAGATTTTTGTAGATTTAGATACTGGATTATTATTAAAGATAGAATTATGTAGTTAACACGATATAGCAATCATCGTAGCAATCGTTGAGTATCGACTTCAGTTGCGATATTAAATCGACGTTTGATGAATACGCCGCGTGCATGTAATACGGAAAATAAAAATTTATACACGTATATAATTTACGCGGTGGGGATCTCCGCATTTCATGCATCCCGCATAATGGTCTCCGACGACCGGAAGCGAGCTACCTGTCTCCCACGTGTGACGCAGCTTCCCAACGTAATGCGATGCAACGCGACTCGAGAGTCGACGCACAGGTGCACACGGCCGAATGCGTACACGCGTTACGCATATACGCAGAGACGTACAGTGTGGTCCATGGAATCCATATCGACGCTATAAAACCGCATCTTGTTCCCTCATTAGCATCGATGCTCCGTTGTCATCGCCGTCTGGTCTCACGACGCTATAACGAGCGTTACGTCTGAGCGTTATCGCGTTTATGACATCATATATCTTACGACTTACGTACATGTTTTTCTATTTTTATCGAGAAAATTATACGTACATTACGACGTTCTTTAATCTGTTTTGATAAACGTTGAAGTGTAATTACCGAATAACCAAAATATGATTATCGAAATTCTTAATGGAGTTCATCAAGAGACAGACGAAATTGTTGAAAAAAAAAAGAATCAGCATTTATTAACGGTGATCTTGAGACTGTCTTGTACGTGGCAGCGATACGGATGAATTGCAGCAGCCAACGAACCGCTCTCCGCCGGTGAATGTTTCATTACACGGACGCACACCTATACGCACACCTAGGCGTGCGTAGATGAGGAACAGATTACAGATCATCTCTCCGTAGGCAACGCAAGGCAAGTTTTTTCTTTTATGCTCGCCGTGTTGCCGAAGTTTCTCATTCATCTGCGCGAACGGGACGTGTCGGGACTACGAATGAGCTCGACAGTCAGCTCACCTAAGATCTCCTCTCTTCACGAATGCGCATTCATCGCCACAAGATTAGACGTTTTCTTTTTGTTAGATTCAATGTTTCCAGGACTCTCAAAAGCTGGTGTCAAAACTACTTATACGTTTGCTTATATGTATTTTCTCGTAATTTTTCTATGAAATAGATTATCTTAAAATAAGCAAATAATATATGGATATATAAATGATATTAGCAATAAGTATAATAATCGAGACAATAAATATTATATATATTTATAATATTTATTCGTCTTTATTTTGACGAAAAACCTGTTTCTATGTACACTTTATACTCTAATATAATAAAATTAGATATTATATTTACTACCTTGTTTGTGAAAAAGACTTTGGAAGCTTATCTAGAACGAAAGATGCTTCATAGTTGCAAGGAAACTATACCAGTTTTAATATTCTTTTCTTTCTAAAATAATTAATAATTATATTTATTAATAACTTGAAATTACGTTTCTCAATCACAATTAATAAACACTGTATTTAGGCAAAAAATTGGCCAGTTTAGTGGAAGTTTGGAAATTCCAGTGCACTACCAGGTTCTTGTCCTCGTCTTAATCCAAGTCTTTCAGTGTCGCTTATTGTTACACAGATATATGGAAGAAATCACGCGATTTCGTACAGATCTTCCTAGAAGAACGTGTCGTTGTACTCTCTGCGCTTCCTGCACAAACGGGAAGCTATTACCGCGATCCGGTGACGATCTCATTTCAGATTTCATTGATCTTTTCTCTATCGGCGGTACCGCAAGTTCGTGACGGAAGTATCTCGGACAGGTGGCCCGTGCACTGCCTGGTCGCCTCCTCTAAGGTTTCTCTCGCGCAGCGCCCGCGCCGCGCCGCCGCCGCCGCCGCGCGCCGTGTCGCTCGTCACGTAAAGGTTTCCACCGGGATCATTCATGCCACGAGGTCGCTACACCCCGTCATCGCGAGCTCGCCGGAAATGCGAAAGTTTCCCCTCTCTCCCGACGTCAGTCAGATAAACGTTCCGTTTTCGAAAATTATATGACATTCAAATAATTTTTTCGACAAACTTTATATATTTCGACGTGTAACTAGAGATGTCCGATTTTGTGATATGTCGCTGGTACCGCGATTTTTTTTCTTATGTCGCAATCCGATATGCAATTGGATTTTTAATTGCAAAATCGCATACGATATACAATCCTGCATTTTAAATCGCAGCTCAAAATCGCACTTTTAATGATGTGTTTATTCATTAAATATTTATATAGGAAAAGGGTAAAACAAAATGATTTAAATGTTATAAAGGCACATTTAGTAAATCCAGTTAAAGGGATTTTACAGGGATTATCTGTGTATAATCTTTCTATTACTACGTTTACGCGAGTGTTACTTCTGTAGTAACTTACGATAATTCACTCGTTTACGCGGAGTAAATTATCATAAGTTACTACAAAATCCCGTTTACGCGAAGGAATTATATAATAATAAAGTTACTACAGAAGTAACGCTCGCGTAAACGTAGTATATATCTGATACGAATAAATTTGAAATGAGATGAAAGAGCCAGGGAAATTTCATATCGTTGTTCGGTAAGAATTCCTCGTATAAAATAATATCGGGCAACAAGTCGGCGATTGTCGTCGGCGAAATTTCCGCGGGCTTGTAATTGCCGCGGTGTCATTAGACATGCGACACATGGTGTATAATTGCACACGATATTGTCCGCATGACGTATACACGCGAATATCCGCGTATCCGCGCGAAATGTAAACAGATGCACGTATACGCCGCAGTTCGGTGACCCTTGATGGATGTAGAAGCGAAATCCGTCCGCGTTTACCATACCGCGCGTATTAGTCATTGCACGCGCCTGCATAGAATTCCGAAACGCTTGTCTTCGCGTTCGCGGTGAATATCGAGCGACATTTTATACAATCGCCTTTTACGCGCGCGAGCGGCACGTTACAATTGGCGCTCGTGCTGATTTAACGATGTCATCAACCGGCGCGATATACGTGTATCGCGAATTCGATCGCTACCACGGTGCAAGGTTCAGCCGCATTGTCTGATTTTCTCACTTCATTTTTAACTGTGTGATTCTGTGAATTTTAAATCGTTATTGGGTATATTTGTTATATTGCATATTTGTTCGCTTTATATATATATAAATTATTTATATACAGCGTATTCAAAATAAATGAGCAAAATTAATCACGTAGAATAATTAGTTTCTGTATAGACAAACTATAAAATTTAATTCGAGACAAATACAGGTTTCGGTATACCTGCAAGAAATCTGAGTATATATATTATGCATACAAAGAATCAAATTAGAGTTCATTAGAAGTGCATAAAGGTAAAAAAAAAATAACTCCGCACGTTTTAGGCTCGCGCGCATTAGCCTTGAATTGAATTTCATAACTCTCTTAGGGCACCAAATGGCACATCTGTCAGGTACATTTAAAGGTGTCATTTCTTAGGCAATAAATATCTTTTATATAATTTTAAATCGCACAGAAATGAAAACATTACATAAAGCAAGATGAGCAAAATATCGATCATCTTTTCTTCTTATTAATATTGTATACAATATTGTTAAAATATACATATATATCTACAAATTATTAAAACTGTTAATATGATAATAACTAAAAATATTTATTAATATCTTTATTAATATCTATGAACTACCTATTATATTTGAAATAACAAAAAGATCATGAAACGTCATAATATCAGTAAGTTAAAAATTAGCGATAAATTTGATGAATTTTTCATATGTTTTCAAATCTCAATGCAATAATATTGGCGGCACAATGTATTAACGGTGGTATGCATATTATCATTTGTCACCGGTAGGTTTGCTTGCAACGATAAGCTACCAGAAAGATCGATAACAACCCCCCCTCCCCCCGGGATAATCGAGCGCTATGATAGAGCGGGAAATTTAACGATTTAGTGGTAATTATTACACCGGATAGAGACGAGAACGAGACGGAGATGGTAAACGCGTGCTCCTCGCGTGTATGACGTACATTAATGATACATATGCTGGCCAGTACTCCATGGAAGGTCGTTGATGAGCGTATAATGGTGCCGGGAGAACTGAAGGCTAGCTGTCGGAGTTAGGCTAGACAGGTACATATATATATATATATATATACACGTGTATATTTATACAAGTCGGGTAGACATCTGTTACGTATTTGTAGTAACGCATGCACATATAGGGGGCTTATACAAAGTGGGTTCGCCCCATCATCGGTTAGCCGCTTATAAACCTGGGTTAACTCGATAATGAACTATGCGAGCGAGATAGCCGTGTAAAAACGGCCGATTTAATTGAAACGTAGTTTGATGCAGGAGCGTACGTTGATCGTATGTGACATAAAAGACTAGTTTCTGCCACCAACTTCGTCGTTCCATCGCGACGAACGCGTTTAAATTTTATCGTAAAAAATGAGCTATACGCTCGTAAAAGAATCTCCGTATAGAGTCTTCTTACCTGTGTATAGAGTTACATAAGCCAAATAAACGTGAGTTATTTTGTAAAAACATTTTAACCCGGCTTACTAATGTTAATCGGTATTACAAAAAATTACTGTTATATTAATATTGCAATATATTATTGGAAGTTTCTCAATATTTATAAATAAAAAATTTGAAGCAGGGGTCGCTATTCTTTTTGTGATCTTTAGACCTTGCGAATTCATTATTATACAACATTATTACTTACTAAATATAATATAGCGTGAGACTCGTAGCCGTAATCAAGAGTAGGATTAAAAATAATCTTATACAATTCCATAAATGTAGAAACAGATAAAAATATCAACGTGAAATGACTATCGTAAGTACCCGCTTCATCACATCTCTTATCCCTATATCTGTATGTACATTATTACATCTATATTACTGTATCTCTTACATGGAATTCCTGCAGCTTATATGACTGCACATATTTTCCTCAATATTAGAAAGATAGAATTAGTATCTAAGGCCGGTATTCATAGTTGGATCTTACATTTCTGATTGTTTTAAGTATGATTTTAAGATGTTATGAACCAATCACAGAGTCGTATTAGCATTTTAAGACATTACTTAAGACGGTTTAGATATAAGAACGGTCTATGAATACAGGCCTATATTTATGCGCTATTATTTGTACTAGATTTCTTTGTTTATCAGTTTTCATTAGGAATATTTAAAAGTGGACAAAGAGAGCTTGGAATAGTAATACACGTTTTATCTATTTTTATTCTATCTTATCCAGTCATCTTTATGGAGTCAATATTATTATCGACTTTTTTATATTCTTCATATTTAAATGAATATAATAACGCTCGTCATAACACATCGAAAAATCGTATTGTTTTTAACTACGATTATGTTTATGATTAAAATTATCGTTACGTTTTATGTTAATGAGATGGAATGCAATTCTAATGGGAAGCACAACAAGCGATGAATCAACCGTGAAGGTGACGAGATAAACGCAAGGGTTACATAAAAAAAAGCACTAAGATGTTTGCAAACCGTTTAGTTTATTTCTTACGGTTTGTGACTTTACTGATATACGTAATTAAACGCTAAAAACGTAACATTTGATTCCGATAGATACCACTGCAACGTCAATTTTAGTATAAAAAAGTATCTATAACGCATTCTTACGTTGTATCTATTTATATACAAAAATAACAATGAATATAAGAATAATAAAATATTACGTAATAATTTTTGTATCCCGTAATATCACAATACTTTTTCAAAAACTTATAGTGATGAAGAAACAATTTAATACAGAAAAATGTATCAAAGTTTTTCACTTGTCGCGAATGCTCGTGTCCCTCTTGTCCAAACGATAACCCTAAGAAAATTCTAATTAATATCCGAGTTGTGTGAAGTCATCGTCTCTTCGCGCTATCGTAATCAAAATTTCTCTTTGAGCGTCGCGTCGGGGAGGAAAAACTCGTGATGTCCCGGCGAGACGAGACTCCAGGTCTGTCCTGCGCTGCCCTGGTGGTCTTTAAAACAGTACTTCCAATTGCTGGTCATATTCTAACGGATAACCCACATTCGGGGCGGACTGATACGCGGCCGTCCACGTGGATTAGCTGGGGTCCCTTTCGTATGCAACTTTCGTAGCTTCCTTTCCTCGTACACCTTTATCCGCGCGTATCTACGTGAGCTCGTACGCGGGCACGTGTGCGTGTCGTATGTGTGTACTCAGATATGCGGTGACTCTAAGTGGGTCTCTCGTACCAGTGTGTCTCGTGTTGAAGTTAAGCAAGAAAAAAAGTCGGATGAATAAAAGTCCGTCTCTCTTTCTCTTTCTCTCTCCGCCCCCTTCTTTCACTCTCTCTCTTTCTTTCTCTCTCTTTCTTTCTCGCCTTTCTCGGCTGGCGGCATCTGCTTGATCGAATTTTGAGGCGAATCGAGAGAGGGCCGTACAAATTGTTGTATTATATTATACATTGAACCGTCACACTTGCCGTCGTTTTCACGCCATCTGTGCCGCAACGGCGACTGTGCTTTTCCGGTCCGGCTAAAGGTGAATTTGAACGCGACAGCGCGAGAGGATCTGCTTTCGTTATCGTGAGCGTGTCGTCTACCTGGTGAGAAGACCGAAAGAGAAATCTTTTTTATCGCGATAGACGTACGAACGCTGAATAATTAGCAAAATACTTGAATATACATCATAATGTGTGCACATACAGTGATGGAATAATGTTGAAGAAAAAGGATATCCATGATATGTTTATTTATAATTATGTGCGATTAAAGAAATTAAAAATTGTTGATATTTAGTAAATTATTCGGCAGCCTGATTCACAATTAATCTGGATTAATTTTTTTAATATACTAATTATAGGTAAAAAATGCAATATTTTATAAGTAGGTTATATAACCGTCCTACATTTTTTACAGATAAAATGTTTTAGAAAGTGTTATAAGTGATGTAAAACATAATGTAACGTAATGTAAAAAATTGCGCAGGTAACGTAATATTTTGTTTTTTATTTATTTATCAAATATAATTTTAAGATGATTATAAACTGTCAATAATTCATCGGATACACACGTAATGTAAGAGATTGCAATCGAGAGATCTAACTCATGGCTCACTGGAAGTACCAGTGATTTAATCTAATTCATCGAATCTGATAGGAGGAATGTGACTATCCCTTTCGCGCGATTGCGAGATAGAGAGATACAGCATTATCTGCGAGCGAGATATGAGAATATTTCCCGTCTCTCGTGCAAGACGTAATTGTGTACAGATTGATTAGCCCTAGCCCCATTTCCTTATTTCTAACTATTTTTCACACTCTGCCTTGTTATAATATTACTGTGTTTTTTTAAATGGAATCTTGCAGCGAACGTATATACATAAATTCCATTCACGTAAAAATTTTATAAATTATTTCTCAAACTGCTCTAATTACCCAATAATGAAAAGGATTATAATAGTGCGCAGCTCACGCGAAATTACTAAATATCTAACATAACTAAGGATTCATGTCTTAATACGGTTTTTCTGGCGCATGCAAAGACGAAGATTCCTCGTTGCAAACAATAAAGTTCAGAGACGATTATTGGTGATAACGTGACCAGCGACGTAACCAATCGACGGCGCAAAAAGAAAAAAATAGATCGCTAACACTGCTCCTTCCGCTGATGATGTTTGTCGTCGCGCGAGTGTGTGTGTGTGTGTGTGTGTGTGTGCGCGCGCGCGTGTGCACGTGAGTCGGTCAAAATTGCTAGATGACTCGATTGCGGTCGTAATCTAATCTGGACCACATGGACCACTATGACTAATTATCTGCACGCGCGTGCGCGCGCGCTCGTTATCGGCGTTGTTTCTGCGTATCCGAGATATACATCGAGGCGGTCGGACGAAAAACGATCGCTGGCTACAGGCACGATTTTTATCAGGAGCGCAAGACTTTGACCTAATCCGTACCGGATGGACCAGAAGATGACATCACTGTACAAACATGGGCGAGGACTTGGCGAAGCAAACAAGAGCGATCTAATCGCACGCTCTCGTCACTTATCGGTATTGAGTTTTACGGAGCGGAGGAGCTATTGGTGTATGCAGCATCACCGCCGCGCGCCTTGTACTCCTCTAGCTCTCTTTCAAGGACTCCTGACGTAGTGGGAAATACGTCCTCGTGTATGCGACTGATAAGGCTCAGCTACACGTTCAACAGATTCTTCCTCTGAGAAATAAGAACATACCGAATTGATATATCTCACCGTACAGACTATTGACGTTGACGCTATCGACCGCTCTTGAAACGTTCAGAAACGTCGTGTATAATGAATTTACGTGAAGTTTATATTACTTGATAAACTGAAAATTGAGACGGTGGACTTAGAAAAAAATGCGCTTTCTCTATTTTTCGAAAGAAAACCCTTTAACAGGTCTCTCATTACTTAAATATCTGTTAAACACAAATAAATACATTTATTACGCCAACAAATAATTAACAATTGAGACTTTTTAATCGACTCGATTGGCTATCATCGTCATAACAACTCGACTATTAGTTTTGGTCAGATTAATTGTCAAGATATTTTGACCATGAATTTTGGTCCTTCTGAATTGATGTAATTTTGAAGCTTATATAACATCCCCCACTCGATTACACAAAACTGTATAAGCATCGTATTTAAATACGATACCACATGCAAAGTAGACGATACTTCAAGAGAGATGAAAAAAGGCAATTCTATCTATTCGAATAGAAAAAAATGACAGTAGAAAGAAGAAAGAATAAATAAATATTCATCTGATTGTAAGATTAATGTGCGAGCGTATTACACAAAATCAAACTGTTATTGCAGACAGTCCTACAGATAATTATATACGTATATATCTACATTTTTCTTGAACTTTATGTCTTAATGTCTTTTTAAAGACCTATTTGTGAGAGGATGAGGAGGAGGAGGAGAGAGAGAGAGAGAGAGAGTGTGTGTGTGTGTGCTCGCGCGCGTGTGTTATTAAAAAGGAAAGAAAATATTTCTTCATATATTCTTACAATTAATTTTATGTGGCTGATACTTAAAACTATAATAATAAGATAAATCATGCAAAAGATTTATATTTTATTAAAAATATAAGTTGCAAATTTCTCATGTTGATAAACAAAATAGATTTTCATTTGTTTATTAATACGTTTAAATATATTATGTATCAAATTTATTTTACAGAAAATTTTGTGTATGTGTATGTGTCCAGAATGATATAAATTTCACATATATATAGGTATTCCAAAGAATTTTGGGAATATTTCTAATTATTTTGTTTAGAATACGTCTCTTAACATTTGGAAATTCAAACTTAAATCACTTTCTACAAAAGTGTACATTACTGATCAGTATAGCTGTAGTAACACGACTTTTATGATTCATTTCGAGGCAAATGTCTAAGTATGTGTACGTGAGTGTCTATAAGGTATGTGCACATGTATGTGTATGTTTTTAAGAAGCTAACATCGACCCGGTGCGACAGATTTGAAATTTAAGATTCGAGAGTCGGGAATTAAGAGTTGTCGCTAATAACTAGTGTACCGTGAAAAATAATTAAGTTCGCAAGTTCGGTCAACAATTATTCTCGAATTTCTTTGCCTGATCCGACAATTATTTGAAGGATATCAGTAACACCACTATGTGTTTTCGACGGCTGTTTCAAACAGTGCAATATATTGCAATCCGTTTTTACTTTTTATAAGGTTTTTACCCTATTACCTTCATTGCCCGAGCTTTCTTACCCTTCAGTATGAGCAAAATCCCGACCGTCTTTTTTGTGCTCTTGTCAGGTATTAAGAGAAATAGTTAATCTTATCCGCGTCATTCGTTTTTGTTCGCGACATCACTTTAGACAAATCTTGCAGTTGCTGACAATGGGTTGTCCGTTTTCGGTCCCATTATTGTCTCGCCTCTGGTCTCAGCATCTGCTCATCGACTTGATCTCGTGAAAACGTTATGTTACCTGGACTACGGTCCAGGTATAGGAAATTAGCATAGGTAAACGTTCCCGTAATAGGTGCACTTTTCGGTGTTTGATCTTCATAGGGCCCCGAAATCAACTATCCTCGGACACTAATTTTGTTCCACGAAAATGGTTTTGCAAGTCTATTATGATTTGAAAAAGACTAGTGGTAAAGCTAATAAACATGGTAAAGAAAATGATAGAATACAAAGATGGTTGCAGGATGATAAAATATTGGTCCAAGTAATTTCGACAATAACGCATCGTTTTTGTTTGGATATTCCGCAGTTGAAAGTAAAGATATTACGACCTTATATATATATATATATTTTTTTTTAAATTTATTTATTGTTATTACACTGTATTGGTTTATTGTAATTATTATTGCTCATCTAATCATTTCGTAAGGTTGCCTCTCTGTCGTGCCGTTGCAATCTCGCATGAGATATATTTACGTGGAATATGTCAATAATACAAAATTTTTATAAGTTCCGAGTGAAGCGTATCCTCTCTAGCAACTTTATCAAAGTCGTAAATGGCGCATCGGCTAGCCGTCGTCCACTACGTTTTGGCGAAACTGTCGCGAGCTCGTACATTATCTATGAAACTCAAACAACGTCATCCGTCCGATGACGTTGACCTTGTGTCTTATCGGAAAAATTGCCGTGAGCGGTCATAACGATTTGAATAACACGTTCGACGTGTTATTGCAGATTTCTTTTCAGGGCGCGTTCGCGCGTACGACTATATACGATCATTTTTCACTCTACTACTTTCTATCGCTTTGACCGATACGGATCCCCACCCCCCCTCCCGATATTTCTATCCCGCGGTATCGCACGATACCGCTCCGGGAGTAATTTCATTAGCTTCTCGACGGCACGGCGGAGGGAGCGAACTGGGTTTCGAGATAGAGAGACTAAATCAGGTGAGAGATCGATGAATCGGAGCCGGCGGGCTCGCCCATCGCTTCCAGGAGGGAAACGGCGCGTCGTCATCAGACGCGGAGCACGTAGATGGCAAAGAGACGATCCGTCGAGGGGGGTGGTCGCGTTGGTGTGGGTGGCAGATGCGTTGGGCGCCGACTCGGCTCGAGGTATACGAGGTATACGAGTCGCTTCGCGTAGCGGCGGTACACCGGCGCGGCACGGCGCCGTCGAGAAAAAGAGAGAGAGGGGCACCGCGAAGAGCATGAGAACAAGTGGGGGAAGAAGAGCCTGAAAAGAGACATGAGTCGAGAGAGCGAGCGAGGGGAAGCGGCGAGAGGCGAGAAGGGCGAAGGTTTCCTCCGATGGAAAAACGTACTTGCACATAGGCGTCCGTAAGAAGGGACACCGTGGTACGGTGGTACAGAGTGTTATATAGGGTATCATCCCAACGAGATTCACGGTGAGAGGATTGGGGAAAAGGAAGAACAAATATGTTTTCTTTCTAAATATTGTACGATCTTTTACCTTGACGTGGATATTATAAAATAGTTTTTCACAAATATTGTATTGTAAACGATAGATTGATTACATAAAATTATGTAGGAGGAGGGGACTAACTAAATTTTTGTGTTTTAGGATTTCGATAATTAAACGATAATTAAACAACAGACTTGTGCAATTTTATTTCTGATGATTTCTTTAGAAATACAGCTTTATCGAAGAAGTCACGTTTTTTATTTTTGATTTCCTTTCATGTATCCGATTACGCTTTATTGCATTAGATACTGACGTAGAAATTTCAAAAAAGCAAATATTTCTTCCTACGATAAGAGGTACCTTCATATGTGCTTACAATAAAGAGACAGTGGTGGATTTACATTCTGAAGTTTTTTGTTTCAACCTGTTAGGGTAAAGGGTAAAGAAAAATATTTGAATAGGAATATATTTGCCGTTAACGGTAAAATCTTTAAGATAAATAAGATAGCGTTTTAAAATATCTTCGACAATGTGATCCTAATAATTATGACCTGTACACTGAAAAGGTATAAGTATAGAACATATAGATGCAATGCGTAAATTTTGCTTGTCATGCTAAGAAATTGCTATAATTATTACGTCAACGTACCCCAATCTCAAACACATCTCGACACAAGAATTTGTCGTTCACCAAGTTCACCCTTTTCACAAACCTCTTGAACTATCAAACTATCAAAATGATTGGCTTGTATTTTTTTGTAATTACTCAAATTTATAACAGTATATTTTCTGAAACCTTCTACTTTTGTTGCAATATGTAAATGATTAAATTGATCAATTTATACTTTCTCCCTCATCCGTTAAAAAAAATTTAAATGGTGGAAATTAATCGCCGGTAGTTCTAGTGCTAAGTTCCTGAGGCAGTTTAAAATCATCACGCAAAACATTTCATTTTTCAGACAGTCAAACGATGCGCAAATTAATTTTTAATTAGATGGTATCGATAGATCTGCCCCCTCTCTTTCGTCATCAATATCCAATATATCTTCTTAAGATTCTATTCTCTTCTAAATAAAGTAGAGCAAAGCTCCGATATTCTAGGTACTCACGTATTATTGTATAGTATCGGGGACAAAAATGATCGAAAAAAGGTCAACGACGTAGGACCAGAGCGAGAATCTCGAGAAGAGAGGTAAAAAAAACCGTAAGAATCCACCGGTCGAAGAATATTTCTATTTGAGCGCCCATGTACCTGATGTACCCACGTAGATGTCGAACGGAACGCCGGCGAGGCGGGGCGGGGCAGCGCGCGGGGACGCGCGGGGGCGCGGGTAGAAGGGATGGACAGGGGGAGTTGGCCGCGGTGGGGATGACCGCAAGAGAGCCAGGAGAGGAGCGGAGCGGAGTTCGCGCCGTGCGGGCGAGCGAGATCGCGCGAGAGGGAAGCGGCGCGCGGCGCGGCCCGGCGCGAGAGGGAGACGGACGGAGCGGACCAATCGGAGGAAGGGATGATGGGGCCTCGGCGCGAGCCGAGAGAAATTGTCAGAGGCACTGCTGCGCGGTGAGTCGGCCCGTCGTGACCCATTCTCATGGATCTCGCGGTCCTCTCTTCTCGTCGTGCCTCTCTTTCCCCGTCCCCCCCACCACCACGCGCATTCGACGGAGAGGATCGCATCCCCCGCCCACCCTCTACGCTCCCCTACCCCGGCGCTGCCACCGCCACCGCCGCCGCTGCCGCTGCCGCCGTCGCTACCTCCGCCCCCGCTTCTTCCTCTCCCGAGGATCGCGAGGGCTCCTCTCGTTTCGGGATCACCGTGTGCGCCCAGACGTCGACTCGACCACGGAGCGGTACACGCGGTCAGTCGTCAGTGCGGTGCTGAGCGTCGAGCGGTGACGAGCGGAATCGAGAAAAGGTGAAGCAGCACATCCGTGCCCGGGGTACGGGGCACTCGATCGATCGTCCACGATCACTCGCCGCGCCGCGGATCTCTATACTCTCTTATCGGTGCGGGAGGATGATCGCGGGGTGACGCGCTTCTCTTCGCGGATCGTACCTCGCATACGATGCGCGACTCGGCGGGCGTCGCGATATCGAGTTCCCATTATCGGTGCGGCAGCGGATAATTCGGATCTCTCGGAGGCGGAGTGCGTCGGCGGGATCATCGGAGTGTGTACCTGGCGGTGCGTCGCACTCGCACTCGCGTTGACGTACTCCGGAAAATCCGGGTGCACGGTAGCGGACTGGTGTTTTTTTTTCAAGTGCTATATAAATCAGTTACGCGGATGCTGGAGTTCGGATCTCTCTCGACGGTGTGATCCCGCGGCGGCTGCCGACCGAAACGTCGCCCGCCGTCTCGCGGACTCGCGGCGACAGCCAGCATCATGGATTACTCGAAGAAAGGTACGTTCGTTTCCGTTACGCGCCAAGTCGCGGGGACCTTGAGTTCCGAGAAATGGTACTCCGATAAATACTCCGATTTCGGAATCATCTGTAGTGTTTATCACGCTTTTTACGCGCGTTGCGTCGTCACCGCCGCGCAATCTATCTTCTTTTCTTCTTTTTCTTCTTCTTCTTCTTCTTCTTCTTTTTCTTCTTCTTCTTCTTCTTCGCGAAGAATCCCGCAATGTGTAATTTGCGCTGGAAGTCGATCAAAAGATTTCTCGCGTTCCTTTTTTTTTGTTTTAAATAAGTGTTAAGCTTTTCTGCTCAATACTCCACTTCGTTCGTAAGTGCAATAGCGTGTCTCTCTTACGCACACGTGTATACGCGTCCGCATGTCGCCGTCACGTGAAATTTTATAATATGCATAGATCACGCACAGAGTCGCGCCGCACTCACTCTCCTCGTGGCCGATCTTCAGAGCGAGCTGAGTTACGAGAGTCCGCGAAGGAAGCTTACCGAGATAACGGAGATTATATCAATTGTTATTGACGACGCAAAGCGCGGGGTGCGTCGCGCGAGGTGGTTTCAATCGCGTCGGATTCGCAGCTTCGATCTTTGCGGTAAACTTACAACCTCGTCTAGTCACCTTTATAGTTTTAGCTGTTTTCCTAACTGAAGCTCACAATAGGATGTAAACGTCTCTCGTTACAGCCTCGGATGAAGAAACTTATCTTTATCTTGAGGACTTGAGCCTCTCAAGATTATTTCGAACGCCCGAGAAATATCGAGAATACGAGATCCGAAGATTATTCGTCAGTACTGAGAAATCGTTCGAAACTGTGGGAAGGAAAGGGGGGGAAGAGTGAGATGTACAAATATTGTTTCTCCGTGCGAATTAACCGATATTCGACCATCTCCTTTTTCCGGGAATGATTTATCGATCGATCGTCACGAGCGGCATGTCTCATCGATGCTCTGGATGATAATGGCAGAAGGGGGTAGTTCGTAAATGTCAGAGGTTGCAACGGGTCTACACGTCGCGACGGGTGACGTGTCGAAATTCCAGTCGTTATATTGGTGAATCGGAACGGTTTGTGAATGACAATCCGAGGAAGACAAAAGGATCTTTCTTATCCACACGCACGGTATCGAGACACTTAACTTAAAAGTCCGAGCGATCTTTAAACTCTACACTTCCTAAATATGTCGCTCGCGGATAAAAATTCCCACGATGAATAAGATTGATGATAAATGAATAATTAATAAATAAGATTTTGTGGAGATATGATATATATTTGGAGGTATGACGATTTCTGAAAGGTTAAAACGCGCGGTTCTGCTACAGTACCTAAAGAAAGAAGCTGCAAGGTTTCTCTAACTTTACTTGAAGACTTATTATGATATTTTCTTTGAAATTGTTTATCTCTGAATGAATAATGTGTTATAATAACAAATGTGTTGTCGAGTGTTTTGAATGTTAGTGATATAGCGCTAAAATTCAGCAAATATTTTAAGATTATAACTCCTTTTTAATGGTATTATATAAATGTGTTTACAATCAATTGATTTTAATCTACTGATTGTAATCAGTTTTGTCTCAAACTTCTTCAAATTACAGATTAGAAGCAATGGAAAATTAATAATGTCAATAGTGTTACTCATCCAGCATTAATAATTCATTGCCATTGAAATTTCTTGGATGAATTTATAACAATTGTATTTTTTTCATATTTGTTCTTTAATTGTTAAATTTTTTATAATGAGTGTCTTTGACAAAATGCACATGACGTTTGAGTTCATGTTTGAGTTAAAGTTAAATATTTTGGATCCGTATTATGACGCGCGGATGAATGTTATCCAGAAAAAAAGATTCATTCTTCCTGACAGAGCACAAGGATTATACGGGCATGAAGTCTGGATTAGGGTGTGGTGCGGAAAGTCAACCGCTCCCTTTTTCACCCCAGCAAAGGGGCGCCCTTCGCTGGCGAGATAGATTAATTAGCGATGTTTATATTTGACAAGAAAGTGCACGCGTTTATTCCCTCCCGGAAAGTTCTCTCCTCGTGATAACTTCAAAGTTAAAGCCAGTAAACGAATATCCCGGATACGTATGCATAAATCAATCATGTCGAAATAAATATACTCACATATCTTTCTCGAATCAATTGATAAAAAGTGTAATCGTTATGTTAGCAAATAAATTTTAATGCGCTTGATGGAGGTAGATGATTTAATTATATATTCTTGGTGCTTAATTTTTCATTGATTTAAATATACCTTAATTAATATGCATATATGCATTGTATTTTGCGACATTTTTAGACATTTTTTTATGTCTCTTATTTTTTATATTAACTTAACTTAAAGGATAATGGTTTTATCACATTATATAATATTAATTAACAGCGTTCAGATAAAATTGCGTCGATATTTACTAAAAGATACTTTGAAACAATGATCTTGAGAAAAATTAGCTCTCAATATTTAATTTTGCATATCACAATGATTAATAGATAGAGCTTGCTTTGTGCGAAAAATAGGACAGTGGGCTTTACTTTGTGCGCGGTAAATATGGAGCAGTTAGTGGATCTTTCTTGGAACAGCGCCATAAACTAGGACTATGCAATTTATCATATTCGATGGAAATAACGCGATGCTTTGTCATGAACCGAGTAGAAAAAGATTCGCGCGATGTTACAAACCTCATTTTTAAAAGTTCATCAAAACTGAGCGATAAATTAATCATCACAATTAATATTATTAAAAATTGAGACTGGAGATTGAATAATTTTTTTTGTACATGTAACAATACGCTGTTAATAATACAATAATAATATACAATAACACATAGTATTTTACGGAGAGATTGTATCAACCAATTTCATTTTTTAAATCGAGAGCTCAATATTACTCATCAAATAGAAGAATTTATTATTTTTATAATATTTCCTGTTTTATATCTTGAGCTTATATATATCATTGACAAATTCAATGGTCCATCTCACGCTCGAAATTATCAAATTATCGTTCGCGTTGGTTTCTGGCCAAGGGAAGTAAATTACGTTTTAGCGAAAAACTCAACGCGGATAATGATCGATCTTTATACTCGCGGTTAAAGATCAGACGTCCGTCAACCACACCTATCATCGCTTTTCCGCCTCTTACCCCCCAAGGCGTCGTAAGGTCGGTCTAGGATTTGCATAGGTCTTATTATTACGGCGACAATCTATAGATGTGGCGTGGCGGTAGGTAGGTAGGTATGACAACCGCGTCGAGGTACATGCGGAAACACTCGGTTGGGCCACGTATATACGAGACGACGAGGGTACTTTGCGTGACATCCTTCGTGGCACCTCAAACCGTTCACCCTCGGTCGATCGTGAAATTAATGACCCGCGGCAGTAAATTTTTCGGAGGAGAAGGTTTCGCTCTCTCTTTCTCTCTCTTTGTCGCACATCGACGTGCCTGTTGTTCATCGTATCGCTTCTCCGGAGTATCCACAGACCGGAAACGATGATAAAAACTGGTTTTCATTTTTTTTTAAATATCCGTTTATATAAAATATTTTCTTAAATTTAAAGTTTTTCTTAAATTTAAATTTTTAGACTCACTGTCTTGGTATTTAAGACAGAAATATAGAAATCAATAAAATTGACGACTGATACAACTAGAAATTATATCATTTTGTGATCGTAGTGAAATCGTAAGGTTGTGAATTGAATCGAAATTGGATTTACGTGATCTAATAGTTTTAAAAGACTCGAATTTAAGAACACTGTTCGGAAAGTTCTGATTATTTTAATTGTTAGATTATTCAAAAACTTCAGGAATTACTTAAAATTAAGATAAATTGCAGAAACCGCACAATTTGTAAATAAAAACTTGAATGCGACGAAAGTTTTGTTAAAAATGTCATTTTTATATAATACGCAGTTTGAACATCTTTCTGTTTTTAACATCAGTTCCATTTTCGCGACTTCACGATATAATTTCATATGCGATATAAATTCGTAAGAAATAAAACGAGATAAATAACCAACTAAAAGATATAGTAACCAATTTATCCTATTTCAAATATTTCTTATTTTATATTAATATTAAGAATCTATCTCGCTCTGTAGTTATATATAATTATATTATATTATATATTATATCAAATTTATTTACTTCTTAAAAGAATTAAATTGAATAAATCTATTATTTATATGAAAAACGAATTTAAATATTAGACAATTGTTAATTAAAAGCAATTAGCGCTACTAACTAGCGGCACTGACAACCTTGAACACTCTACGAAATATCGATAGAATAGAATAATTACTCAAGTTTGATACCGATTTGAATGAACTTATTTGATTAAGAAAATAATAAAACTTTAAAACGAGAGGAATTTAAGCGAAATATTCCATAATAAAGAAATGCTTTTGTAGCTTTCGTAAAAACATTTCGCTCGTCTAATCGACGTCCATTATATACAAGAAAAACTAAAATTCCTTGTTTAATATTCGTTTGAGGAATTACCTCGCGGACAGTCGTTGTGTCCTTCGAAAAACGCGTGTATATAGATCGATCACAGGTATCGTCAATGAGACCGACAACAGAATAACAGAAAAAAAAGGATAGAGAGAGAGGTGAGTAAGGGGGTAGAGAGATTATTCATGCGTCAACCGGAGTAGTCGCTCGCAGGTACGAGCGAAGGGTGCGTTACGGATGGGTAAACCCAAGGTTGTCAGAGAGACGACTTCTCGAAACACTAGCCGACCGCCATCTTTGTTTCTCCCGCGTGGTGCGTGGGTGTATCCGAGCGTGGAAGAAGCGGGGATGATGAGGGAGAACTGGACAGAGGGAGGGGAGGATAACGAAGAGGGAAAAAGGCGCCGCCGTCGAAAGAGAAAGAGAAAGAGAGAGAAAGATGTTAGGGAGGTGAAAAGGGGGACAGATATACGGGACAGCAGGGTTACGAGGATAGGGTGGGAAGAGACGTGGAGGGAGAGAGGGCTGGAAGGAGGAAAGGACAAGGCGCGCAGTAGTGAGTCTGCGGCTACGGGGCAGGAAGGAAGGCGAAGAGTAGAAAAACGCGTAGCGTGATCGTCGGCGGCGCGCGGCAAACGGATGTCGGCAGCGAGAAAGAAAATGTGAGACGGAGTGAAAGAGAGAGAGAGAGAGACGGAAAAGGAGAGGGAGAAAGAGGAGCGGAAGGACAGGAGGAGGACGGGGAAAGAGCGAGGGAGCTAGAGGAGAAAGAAGGAGCGGAGAGCACGTCCGAGCGAGATAAGAGCGCAAGAAAGAGCGGAGGGTATGTCCGAGTTGGCGTGATAAAGAGAGGCGAGTCAGGCGAAGAGGCGAGCGCGAGCGAGATAAAAGCAGGGACAGCCGGGTGGAAGAGAGGGGGGCGACGCGATGGAGGGGGCGGAGTACGGCGGGCGGCGATGGTGGCAGCGGAGGGGAAGGAAGAAGATAAAAAAAGGCTCCGGGAAAGATGAGAGGCGGCCAATGGCGGCGCGGTACGATGCCGAGTCGTTGGTCTCTCTCCCTCCCCACCCTCCCTCTCTGCCCAGCTAGCGTAGCTGCTTCAGCGCAGCATCCTACGATTCGTAGGTGGCGGTTCCCATGCCGGCGAACGGAAATGCGCATGTACGCCCCCGAGCGCGGGCATGACACTGCTCCCTTTTTCCCTCAAGGTTCCCCCGGCGAGGTCCCCGCGAGGGTGCAATGCAGATATAGGCGTGGCGTTCTGGTCCTCCGGCTCGTCCGCGAATCCCTTGAAACCGCGGCGATTACCGGGACTCGCCCTTCCCGCGGTCCCTTAGACGATTCGCTCGTGCATCTTACTGAACTTTTCGTATCTTCGTATAAGTCATGTCATAATATTGATTTGTTCATATTCTTCAATCTTCAATTTTAACTTAATTTTTAAATGCTCTGTTCCGGAGCGATATGTATTAGCGATATTGCCCCATATTCTCAACTCTCTTTTAGCAATAAAAGCACGCTTTTATTTCTGAGATATGCTATAGTGCATGTAACATGAATTATAACATTTCAGAAATAAATGCGCTCTTTTATCGCTAAAATAAGAGAGATGAGAGTATGAGCCATTGTCTATTGCTTGTTTATTATTATATAATATTTCGTGTGTTTCCTACTTTTTCTTCTAATTTTCGATATCGAAGAGGACATTGAAGGCTCTTTCTCGGCTCGTGCACACTTCATGCACGCGATGTCCCATTAATGCACATGAAACAAATTTTTATATATTCTAGTTATATTAAAATATAGAAAGCATAGATTCGACAGAATTTTACGATGAAAAGTTTAATACAATAGAATAAGAATCAAATTTTGCTTTCATATATTTGTGACGGATCGCAGTTTTACTAACGACACACGATTGTTTCTTCTTGCGTCATCTTCGAGCGAAAATTCACGTGTAAAATATTCGTGATGTTATCTACGTGTTATTCAATTTAAAGTGTATTTAATCCCAACAATTAAGCGCAGTTAATCGTTTGATCCCATCTTCGCAAAGTTTTGCTTTACCTCTATATATATTTTTTATTACATAATTCTATCACGAACATATTTTACGTTATCATACATGTTTACATTATCTCATAAGATATTATATAGAATGGCAGAATGGGTTTTCATGAGACGTGAAAGAAAAATGATTATTAAAAAGGATGCAAACGCAAAAGGAGAGAAGCGTACATTTTCCTGATCGATTTAACGTATTAATAGATTCGAATAACTCTTTGATCTTTCAGAATCTGTATTGTTTAATTACAATAACACTGAATTTTTTTTCTGAATATTTCTCAAACACGGAGGAATTGCCTCGGTGAAATTTGGTATGGAGTTTCGCAATTGGAAATCTTTCCCCCTCGTGCTTTCCATTTCTAACGATCGCGATGTGACGGCAGACTAATCGTTACGACGTTCCATGAACCAAGGAAACCGATTTCTATTCTTGCGATGCGTTTCTCGTCATCGATTCGAGCGACATTATTCTCTTAGCTATGCGTTCTCACATCTCTGATATCAGATGATCAGATTCAACATTATATAGAGAATATTCTATCAATGGAGGTCGCGTTTTTAAATTGTTAGTATCGCAAAGCCACACTTGAAGTATTATAAAAGCAATTATAATAGTTAATTTTTATATAGTTATTTTTAGACATTGGCAAATTTCGATTTACAAATCAGGAAGCTACTTTCTTACGAACATGATATGATAAAAAAATAACGATACACGCGTATACTTGAGTGGCTGCTCAATTAAAAGTAGTTATAGGACTGGTGGCAAGAGGTGAAGAGTCATTAACGATCAGGCACGCGTCAAACCGCAGGACGAAGTTGATCGGACTCGTTTCTCCACACTTGACCAGAATGTGCACGCGCGCGCGTGATTTACGCGCATGAATAAAGTTCACCTGCCGACAAATACCTACGCTATATGGACGGCCGTCGAACAGGTTTGGGACCACATGACGACCAGTTATGTGGTCGTTCAATCGGCGAATAATAACACGTGTAAAGCGATATTAAAGGGATTCAGGTGTTCATGGTATCACGAAAGATAAATTATGTTATATGTCTGATACGCGCGCGCGCTACGATACATAATTTCAACATGCTTATATTTTTTGAACATAATTATAGCAATCGTGATAATGACATTAAATTGATAGAACCGAAACATATCAGTCCATAAAAATTCATATATTATTGTTTCAATTGAAATTATAACGTGTGAGTAAAATTATACCTCTTCTCTGTTATAAGCAATTAACGCGCTATTGTAAGATATGCATATCGAGATTTAGCGAGATAATTCCGGAAAGCGCACAAATGCAAATGCAATATTGCAAACTGCGATTTTCTGAGTATTAAAAGTGTCAGTATTATGCTTAACATGATATCCATGCAGTATTGCATGAGATACACATGTATATTTGTATGTTTTGCACAGTCATTATTTGATAACAAGCGTTCCATTAAACGTGATTACCCGAGAGAGTAAACAGACGCATTTGTATGTAGATGCTGGGAAATATTTTTAGAAATATTATGTAGCGGATTGGATCGTTTTCTAAAGATTTCAATTTTGTATATTCACTAGCTGTCTCTCTCTCTTAATAATTTCGAAAATTTTATATGTATTTATTAATTTAAAAACCGTCTAAAAGCATTTTTCTAAAAGAATAATTTTCATTTATAAGTTTCGATTTAAATCTAAACAGACCTGACTACCGAAAAATGGACTAAAATTTTTTTTCATATATCTTATCTTTTAGTACTATTGTCTTTTCTTATTTAATGTTTTGTCGAAATAAAGTACATACCGATGTTACAAGATTTATGATCTTTCCACTTCTTTTTAATCTATTTCTTCTGATATTTACTGTGGAACTATACCAAATATCTTTGGCAATCGCTTGATCTTTCTTTACTTGATCGTAATCTTACGATTTTGCAAAAAAAAAAAAACAGTAATTTATCTCTGCGTTTGCATAAAAAGTTGCTACTTTTGATATTCTTTAAGTGGATTGAGATTTTGTATATGAAAGGTGACGAAACAGTCAATCTAGTTACTTATTTCGAAATACGATATCGAGTCAATATGTGCTATTGTTTTGTTTTCTTTTTTTCTTCTCTTTCTCTCTCGCTCTCCTCTCTCTGAAAATTCAAGGAAATGCATAAGTCAGTGCTTTCGAGATACATCTTTGAGACTGAGGCATTGTTTTTGAAACATCTCAGAGAATATTACGACGTCTTTAAGATGCCTTATATCCTGATTTTAGACGTCACATAAGACGTTTAAAAGGCGTTTTATTTTGAATCACTTAAACATATTGTAAAATAAAAATTAATAATACAGAAACGCATTAACAAGAAGAAAAATACGAAAGAGGAACTAACGTTGCATGACAAATCGGTATATAAATAATTTAACATTTACATAATTTTGATAACAATCTATCTATAACAGAGATCAGATTTGTTGTTAACAAAGTTTTGTATTAAATTATTGATATACCGATTTATCAGGTAGTCAACTTCTAATCAAACTCTGTATCGTATTCTTCCTTTTATTAACACGTTTCCAAACAGCTTCGTCTTCATTGTGTCGTTGTGAATCATGTCGTATATCGTAATCGATAATATAGTTGATAATGTAAATAGCTGTACATGTTTCAAAAATGTCTTAAAACAACTCTTTCAGGCGTCTTCTCAGAAAGTCTTGAAGATATCTTCAAGATGTGTTTTTTAGACATATACGTGTTGTTTGGGATAATTCTACCAATAAGACAATTTAGGTACATAAAAATGTTTAGGCTCGAAAGATTTATCTCATATTATTAATAGGAAGCTTGTCGAACCTTTCAAGAAACTATGATTTCTCAAAGTAATACACTTATTTTGAAAAAGATATAATTCAAACTTTCTAGGTACTGAGAAGTTTTATGGCTATAAAACACGATCACAAAAAAAGTAAAATCACAAAATTGATTCTTGATTATTTTAGAATTTAGCGAGACATTTTTCTATCAGAGCAATAGAATTGAATATAAAAAATGATTAAATTTTATTATTATGATTCGATTATCTAAGAAAATCCTTAATTATCTTGTCACAGTTCTGTTCTACCATATCAAAAATAATGTTATCGTTTTACAGAAAAAGAGTAAAGAAGTTCCAGTCCTCCAAAAATTGACGAACAAACGTTGAAGCAACTAATACCGAAAAATATCCTGCCATATGTGATTAGTCGCAGATTCTCATAGTTTTTCGTAGTTTATTACGTGTTCCAAATACAGAAAGAGAGTAAATAAGTTCCCAGTCCTCCAAAAATTGACGAACAAACGTTGAAGCAACTAATACCGAAAAATATCCTGCCATATGTGATTAGTCGCAGATTCTCATAGTTTCTCATAGTTTATATTACGTGTTCCAAATAAGAATTCTGCTTTCGAAACTGACTTTGAACGAACTTCGATTCTCTTCTGATAGCAGAATATCAAAACAATTAAAACATTAGTTTCCTTCGGCGTACCAGCTCACAGCCTGACTTTACCTCATCTCGCATTCTAAACCTCAGTCTGATCGCTGGTTTCTCAAGATGTTCGCTGCGTTCGACAAACGCGTGTAAATAGACTAAAGACCGCCGCGAGTGCGGTCAGAACGTCGGGCGAGGACGTTGATAAGTGTTATTGTCCCGACTCCATCTGCGGTTCGGTCTGGGTATCAGCTTCCGGAATACTTAGTCAGATTTGTGTCCTGTCCTGTCGCTGACACAGTTCTTTACCCAGTACGGCTAAACCGGAGACGCAACACCGGCGGATCCGGTGGTGGCTCCTGTTTATCCGCGGTTTTTAAGGCCAGCGCGCATCAGTTAGCGTGATATATATTCCGACACACATTTTGCATCACTATACCGCGGAAGAAATTTGAATTGTGCCATTCCTGGTAGCGCGGCAGGACGTTACGATCCGAAACGTGATTCTCTCGCCGTTGCTGACGGTTTTCAGTGATCTTCTCGAAAAATTGCGATACGCTAATTTATGCTGTTGCATATATTCGCGATCCAGGTGGTTTCACAGATTATTCTGCGATCATAGATAAGAAGAAAATATTCTTCGAGAAGTTGTATTACTGCACTTCTTTTATGCGCCTATGGCATTGTAACGTTTTTTCCAGAACCTTTATTTGTATAAATGTATAAATAATCGATGCAAACTACTGCATTACTTCGAGAGAAAAAAAAAGATAAACGGAACAGAGATAAACGACGAATTAAAGACATTGCAGTTGATTATGTGCAACCGCAATGTAAATTTATTTAGAGAGAATTATATTCTTGCGACAATTTCACATACACCACGCATGTTCTTTTTTTATTTTTAGCTTGAATTCATAAACTCACTGCTCTTTCGTTATATCCGAAGCATCTCGGTTTTCCTGTTTCGTCAGTAGATTTGTGGTCCAGAGAAGTCGCGCTTGCTCTGCGGGTTTTTCCAGTCTTCTTGAAATCTCTGTCTGAGAAATGAATGAGGAACCATATGAAATCACGCGTGAAGTTCGATTTCCTCAATGATTCACGTTCAAATACTTTCAATAAAATATTTTAATAAAAGTAAACTAATATTTACGATAGTTAATTAATAATTATAATTTACTAGAAACTTATTCTTCATATCGTAGGTGTATAATTATATCCCAGATAGCACAGTGACGTCAAATGACGTATTAATTCCGTCATAATGCCGTCTCTAACGTCATTAAGACGGCATTATGACGGAATTAATACGTCATTTATTGACGTCACTGTGCTATCTGTGGGATGTGTGTAATTATTTCACATTTAATGTTCTGACATACACATTAAACTAAATGTTACATTTTATGTGTTGCAGTGACTGGACCCGAGAATGGACCCGATCTGCAGGAACAGGAAAACGAAACGCAAATTGATGCTGCATCACCATCATCAAGTGTAAGTATATTCATATATTTCAATACGTACAAAGTTTATAAAAATTGATATATTGCTAATAAATTAAAAAAAAAAACGTCATAACTTTAATTTAAAAAAACTTAATAATTTTAATAGAGTTTAGTGAAATCAGTTAATGAATGAGAATGACTCGTTAATTAGAAGTTACTATTACTTAACGTTATATCAGAATTAAAGACAAATTATCAACGCGAATTATTTTCGCACTGTTAACGAAATTGCGATTGTAGGTGACAGTGTACTGTATGTATGTTTAATATCGTATATTTTTCCCCGAAAATGTAGGTTGAGCTGTCGGAAAACGGCGCGCATCCATGCCCGACGTGTCCGTCGGTGTTTTCCAGTTCCCACGAACTGACGAATCATCTACGCGGCCACAATTCACCTCGCAGCACGGACTGCAGCGGCGAGGAGGACTACAGCTGCGGCGTATGCAATAAAGTGCTCAGTTCGGCGAGCTCGCTGGACCGGCACGTGCTGGTACATTCCGGCGAGCGGCCGTTCAAGTGCAAGTACTGCGAGATGTCGTTTACGACGAACGGCAACATGAACCGGCACGTGAGGTGCACTCATCGGATAGTGTCGCCGAACAGCTGCACAGATTCCGAGGGCAGCAGCGGCTCGGAAAGACCGGCGGCGACGACCCAGGACGAGTACAATAACAACGAGATAGCCAGGCGCAACTCGCCAGAGCTGATCGACGATCGACAGCAACCGTCGCCCAGCAACCGCGCGAACAAGCGAAAATGCCCGGACGAGGACGTTAGCGACATGGAAGATCAGAGGAGGCACAAGATTCTTCTGAACAACACCAAGATGACGATTAGGTGTCGACCGGAGGATGAGCAGAAGGCCTTCGGCTGTCCGATCTGCGGTCAGGACTTCGCGAGCAGCGCGATTCTGGAGTCACATATGGAGCGCGTGCATCCAGGCTCCCCGGCCACGTGCGAGACCTGCAATCAGTCGTTCAAGAATCATCGCGCGCTGAATCTCCATCGTTTGATGAGACACTACAAAAAGAATCCGGAGGGCAACAACAGTCGTAGCAAAAACAACACCGTGGACGGTTTCAGGGATCTGACGTTCATCGACTTCTCGTCCATCAAGTTCCCGACGATTGCTCGGGCGATGTGCGAGCGTGAGCTGCACCGGCCGGCCTCCGGCGAGGCCAACAGGTTTCAGTGTATGAAGTGCCTGCACGCGTTCCCCTGCAGGCAAGCCCAGCAGGCCCACGAGAAGGAGTGCAAAGGCCCCTACAAGAACAAGAGAAACAGCAACGACAACAACAATAACAACGACATCAGTACCAACAACAATCTCGAAACAGAGCGTGATGATCCGAGTCCGCAGCCCGACGACTCCAAGACGAAGCGCGAGATTTTCTTCGCTGTGCTGGATCTGCAGAACAAGTCCTTGGCGCATGAAATGAAGGATCCGCGGGAACCGAGCGAGATCAGGGAGCTGAAAGAGACCAAGGATCTAGCGGATATCCCGAGCATCCTGTCTGTCAGTTTGAATGGACTGCAGACCTTTCCTCGGTCGGATGCAAGCACGCCCGAGAACAACATCAAGTTCCATCCGAACGTTGGCTCTTCAGGCTCGTCGGGCACCTGTTCGTCCGAGTTCAACGAAGAGGAAGCGCAGGACGCCTTCACTGCGGAATTCCGGAAAATGAAGCTGAAGGGCGAATTTCCATGCAGATTATGTACATCCGTATTTCCCAATTTGCGAGCGTTGAAGGGACACAATCGCGCGCATATGAACGTGGAACCGGGTATGCCGTATCCGTGCAATATGTGTCCGTTCACGATCGCCGACAAGGGGGCCCTGATGAAGCATCTAAGATCACACAACGGCGACCGTCCGTTTGAGTGCTCTCTCTGCAATTATGCGTTCACTACCAAAGCAAATTGCGAGAGGCACGTGAAGAATCGTCACGGGATGATCAGCAAGGAGGACGTTAAGAACGCACTTATCTATCATCCGAGCGAGGATTCGACAAACGAAAACATCGAAAGAAGCTCGCCTAGAGTCATCAGGGAAGACGTGCGGAAGACGCTTATTTATCCGAATGAACGCGAGGAGACTCCTCAACAACAACAACAGATACATTATCCGCCTATAGCGATGGATTGTAATCCTGGACCGTCGAACATCCGCGCCGAGATGCTGATGACTCACTACGAGAAGTCAGACACGTTCGCCAGAGTGAAGATGCAGGCTCTCAATCTCGTAAAAAGAAGCGCCGACGAAGCAAATTTGTCTCACGATCTAATCGTGAAATCTGATTATTCGAAGATTGACGACGACGTCGAGTCGGGCTCGTCGGACGGCAGCGTGTCTCTAGTCAGTGATACCAAAACAGATACACACCAAAGAATTCAAGCTAGTCCGATGAACCTGACGAAGCCCTCGACAAGCTCCGGGTTGAGCTCGGGGGAGGACTGTCCGTTGGATCTGTCCATGGATGTGTTGGATCTGAGTAGGAAGCGGAAGAGGGAGAACGAGGATTCCAGCTTGCAGGAGGAGAAGCGGTTTAAGAATAATCAGCAGGAATTGTATGCCACAAACCCAGCGCTGTTGCTGACGCAAGCCTTGTTGAACAGAGCACGCGAGAGCTCACCGACAACATCGCTGGAGACTCTTTACGCGAATACTATCTATCGCAATTTTGGCACATTAACCAGTGGTGTAATACCGCCGTACTTTCTCAGTCCTCACATGTTCAGCCAGGAATTGGCCGCGAAGGGCAGGCTGCAGAAGGAGCTGGTTCGAGGTTTGCAGTTAACCGGCGGCGGCACACTTTCGGTTGATCCGTCACTACCCAGCACCAGTTACACGGCATATTCGCAATCGAGGGACACCCTGCAAACCTCGAGCGAGCAGACTGCCTACGCGAATCTGATGAGCGCGCAGATGACCAACCAGGTCGCGCCGAGCCGCGAGAAAACCGACGGGATCCCGTCGAATGATCCCGTGAAGATGGTACTCAAGAACGGAGTGCTGATCCCCAAGCAGAAGCAGCGCAGATACCGAACCGAGAGACCTTACGCCTGTGAGCACTGCACGGCGAGATTCACGCTGAGGAGCAACATGGAACGGCACATCAAGCAACAGCATCCGCAGTATTGGAGCCAAAGACCCCGTGGCGGACATTCGACCAGAGGCAGACCACCCGCGAGTCATCCGACTATGGTACCAAATACTGGTCCGTCAACCTCGCAGGTGGCTCAATCGTATTCGAGCATTCTTCCGAACGTCGACACGCCGGTGGTCACGTCGACGGACTACGGCACGCATCCCATCTCGGATCAAGTAAAGTACGCGATTCTGGCGCAACAGCTGAAGGTCAATAAAATGGATGACAATGATTCGGACGACGAGATGGTGATAGACGAAGAGTTGGCCGATCGGGACGCTCAGGAGTCGCAAGCTCAGCGTGAGCCTAGCACGAGTTTGCTGAGAGATCAGTTGGAAAATAATGAAAGTGTCAAAGATATCGTCATAAAGACAGAAGCAGCTGAGCCCGCGGAGGAAACCTCGGAGGAGACCCCCGGCGAGCAGACTGCGCGAAGTAACGTCGACAGCGCCAATCCGGAGAAATCCGCCGCTTCTGAAAGCAAGTCAATACGCGCTGAAGAAACGACCATGACCGAATCCGCCGAGAGGGAGCAAGGTAAACTCGAAGACGGAACGCCCGATCTCGCGAGTGTCTCAAAGCTTTTGGACAACGCGTCACAGCAATACCAGCAATTTCAGCCGCAAGACCTGAGCGACGAGGAGGGCCCCGTTGCGTCGACCAGCGGCAACAATTCTGGCAGCGAGAAGTCCGACTCCATGAACTCCTTGAACTCTGGGAACGATTCCTCCTCGAACAAGAAGAAGAAAAAGAAGAAGAAGTCTGCATATTCGATGGCGCCGAATCGTGTCGTGTGTCCGTATTGCGAGCGCCAATTCCCGTGGACCTCGTCGCTGAGACGACACATCCTTACCCACACCGGCCAGAAGCCGTATCAGTGCATCCATTGCTCGCATCACTTCACCACCAAGTCCAACTGCGATCGCCACTTGCTGAGGAAGCACAAGGCGAAGGCGAGCAAGATGCGACGTGCCAGGAACTCGTCTTCGCCTGAAGCTCAGGTGGTCGCCAGCAGCAGCAGCAGTAGCAACGGCAGCAACACGTTCTCCATGAGGAACGTGCCCGAGAGGCCGTTTAAATGCCATCAGTGCCCGAGCTCGACGTTCGCCACGTTGGGCAACCTGAAGAAGCACCGGTCGAGCAAGCACCGCAAGTTCGCGTCCAGATCAGAGTCCAGCGATCAGCAGAACAGCCCGCCGCAGTGCGCCGCGCAGAACGACCAGAGCGATTACGAGAGTCGCTCATCAAGCATGTCCGACAACATGGAGAATACCTCGTCCGTCGTCCGCGAAGCCGCGAAGCCGACTTCTAACGCGTCCCTCTCGATAAACGACGCCACCAGGTTGCGCAAATCACCAAGATTATCGCCGAGTCCCGGCGACGTACCCTTCAAATGTTACCTGTGCGACAGCGGCTTCTCGGAACGCCAGGAGTGCTTGGACCACATCAAGATGAATCACAAGCGCTCGTACGAGATGCTGAAGGCCAAGGGCGCCCTCGACATGGCGGCCACGATCATAGACGCGACCGAGGATCAGATATTAGCGTCGCTGCAGCATCCCAGCGACGGAGAAGAGAAGAAAGGCCGTTTTCCCGACTACAGCAACAGAAAGGTAATAAGGTATAAGGGAACTGATTCTAAAAAGATTTCTAAGAGCATCATGCATATCGGTGCAAACATGGTTCGCGTAAAAAATAAAATAAATAAATAAATAGGGACAATATATCGAATACGCGTTTCGTTGGTGCTTTCGTTAGTTTGCATTGCTCGATAATACGATCGGAGTGACACTTTTTTATCCCCCTCCAGGTTGTGTGCGCTTTCTGCATGAGACGATTTTGGTCCGCGGAGGATCTCCGGCGTCATATGAGGACTCATACGGGCGAGAGGCCCTTCGAATGTGACATCTGCACCAGGAAGTTCACGCTCAAGCACAGCATGCTACGTCACCGTAAGAAGCATGAGTCGGTGGACTCCGCCATGTACATAGGCAACAGCGGCGACGAGGAGAACTCGCCCGCGCAGCCGCCGACGATAACCCCCAGGAGTCAGCAGCACTCGCCGATCTCCACCAACACCAGCAGGCCCCGCACCCAGGACAGAATCTCCCTGCCGACCGTCGCGGCGGTCGCAACGGCGGACGCGGCGCCCTGCGCCCTGATGCGGTACAATCACTACGACAACATGGCCACTCTCAGCGGAAGAATGGCAAACGACGGTCCCCAGGGCGCCGCTCCAGCCTCCTTGTCTTCTCCCCCGCCTCCCGCGGAAGTACCCAGCGAAAGCGGGGACAACGACCTGATCTCCAATTTGCTGGGGATACGCGAGAAAGGTTTGCTCGACAAGGTTCTCTTGAGCTCGGCGGACGACGCGGCGAAGTTGTTGGGGGTCAACCATAGCGAATGATCGGGCGATCAATCGCGTAGAAAGACAAAGAAAAGCGGAACGCGATCAGACACGTAAATTACGTGAAAACAGTTATAGATTGGATTGGGAGTAGTTAAACGTCAAGCACGAAACTCGGGATGTTAATTGATATTAATCGACTAGTATTGGCATCTCTTAATATTGGCAAATTAAGAATAGACAAACAAGCGGAATTGTAGTTTCTGCTTTTGTGTCATAACGTGTTTGAAAGATCATTAGAGGATCGAGGGTATCGTCATCGTCTGATCGCATGCCACTTTCTCCTATTCGTTCTTAAGAGAGAGAGAGAGAGAGAGAGCACAGAAGATGCCTTTAGATTATTCATCGGATTCTTCGATTCTCTGTTTAAGGTTCACGATCGTGCCTTATACTCTTTATCAATTTGCGTGCACGTGTTCGTATTATATAAAACACCAATAGTGTTTCGAAGTTTATCTGATGAAATCTGATGCGACCAGTAGCCGGAGTGTCATTATATGCCGCATACGATATGAAATTTTACGGTTCTTAACGAGAACACACACAGGGATTGTCAACGAGTTTGCTTACATCGCGGAAAGTGGATGATGCGAATGAATCGATAGGAAACTCATCTTACGCAAATCAATTTTTATTACTTTGAACTAACGTTCTTAATTAAATCTTACTTTTTTTTACAATTTTAATTTTGTACAATAGGATACAACTTTAATGTATAAAAATATAAAAAAAATAGAAGCACTCGTTTTTAAAGTCAATCTCTGATTTTGTAGAAGTTTAAGGACGCAGTTTCAACAAGTTCCTTTCGATTCATCTCGCGATTCGCCTATTTTCTGCATAGGCATTCGCCGTGAGCTACGGCGAAGTATATTATTTGCTATCATGACGTACATTTTCTTTATCATTAAAAAGTACACGCGCTGTGTATTCCATTCGTCAGTTCAATCGCCAATAAAACATGATTTAAGAAAAAAAAAGAAAGAAACGTAACATGGTGCATCTTCCTCTTTTATCAACGCATCTAAACCATTCACGCTTCTGACATAAATTCCTTCGTGATGCCTCGAGCCTTCGTTACGAGAAACGCGTTCTTCGTGACCCTCGCCTATTGTGTGTGTTTTGTGTGTGTACATATTATATATACATATTTATATATATCCTCTGGGGATTGTAACAATCTGAGTATATATATTTAAGATTTGATGTGATTACGACCATATTGTTCGCGGATGCATCATGATTTCGCCCCGAGCGCGTTAAAAGCAGTTATCAAATGCATTATTATCAGCGACGTCATGAAATGTGCATTATGGAATCGCGAGATAACGCGTATCTATATGTTGTTTGTATTCATCTCACGCGCAGTATTAGGCGTACGATCGCGATCGCGGATCCTCAACAATCTCATTCATAATTACGGTGGAATATGAGTGAAGTTCGAGTATGAAGAGTCGAGGGAAAAAAAAGGAAAAAGAAAAAGAGAAAAGAAAACCAGGCTCTCTCGTGAAAGGAGGCTGGACTTGCGAATGGACGTCGCGTTCTTTGCGACGCGGATGCTGCATTTAAATCCAAAGATGAATTCATTTTACGCAATGAATTATTCTAAGTTAGCCATACGCACTAGGATCTTATTTATTATTAGTTATATACTTCTACGAGAGTGAGAAAAAAAACTTTAATTTAGGGTGTGAATGTGACTAGCACTTAGTCGTTAGACCGCCGTGATGTATTTGGCGAACGCGATTCGGGATGTCCCGTGGGACCGCGTTTCTGACCGTGACTTTCGCGCGAAGATCTCGAGATCGATCTTGCGCGCCGGTGGTAAGGGAACTCGCTCGTTCAAGGATCGCGGATCGCAAATGGCTATACGTATACCAATCGCATTGATCTTGTATTATTGTTCTTTTCGACGAGACTTTTCGCGAGCGAGACGAGATGCAATCTTCACACAGAACGGATATGTGAAAGCGCGCGGAGCAATATATATATAGTGAAGTTTATATCACTACCAATCAATTAAATTTGATAACGTCTCGTCGTGTGTGTGTTATGGATCTTAGTGTATATAGATAGCCCTGTTATCTTTCGCAGATGCAATTATACCAAATGATTAACTTAACTATTGACATAGGTATAGGTACTTAGATTAGATTAGATTAGCGAGAAATGAGAGTTAGACAACAGATTTAACTAGGCCAAAGGGAAACGATTTGTATTTCCTATTCCTTCACACTCCCCTGTCCACCCCCATCTTTGTTGTTCGTTTGTGCTTTTACGCAGTCTCGTATCGTCTCTACTTACATCACATTTCCTCTTCGATCTCCTCCTCTGCCCCTGTCTTCACACATACACACGTACATACACATATATTCGTAGATATACGATATTTATTATTTTATAACGGAGACGATTGTACATGGCTGTAATACGTTTTAGCCAAGTTCGAAACCGAGGCTGGGAATAACGTCCAACAACATCGTTCTTGATCTCTTCCTGGCGCATCCCCTTGCGATGTCTTTGTCGTAGGATGTTTACAGATTCAGCCCCCGTCCATAAAAAAAAAGGAAAGGTCCAGTCTCTTTACGAAGCGTCGCAGTCTGCAGTTTCGTGAAGAAAAGACCCAAGTTTCCCTTCGCAAACGGGCCGAATTTACAGATATCCTGCGATAGACACACCACGCGCAGACACGTTAATTAAGGCTTCTTTGCGCATACGTATGCTGTAGGCGAACGAAGGAAAGTTATATTTATCGAAGCGACCGAGTCCGTTTGAAACCCCTCGAGTGACATTTTCTCCTTCCCCGACTGTCGTGAAAATTATGATACCAAGTAATCATTGTAGCGCACGTGTACATGAATAAGTTATATTCTCTAATTTAAATCAGGAATAATAATAAACGATATGCAATGGAACCAATGTGTGTGCAGGCTTTTATTTTTCCTTGCGCCTTTTCATTATTAAAGGATTAACTTATCGAACTCCTTTAAAGTAATCTACAAACAAAAATTTTTAGATTTTCGACATATAAATTCTTAAAGTAAATGTTTTGCAATTCCTTTCGTGGTTTAACAATTAAGTTATTTAATTCCAAAAGATTTACGTTAATAACTAAAACTACGATAAGAAAAAAGTTAGTGAAGTAATTTATATGTGTTACCAATATTATCTTTTATAGTTCTTACGGTTTAAATTAGCATTTGTCAGAATTAAAAATAATTTTTTTTATACGTTGATATACACGATATCTACTCAGCGAAAATCAACATCTATAATCGAATAGATATCTAATAGATGTACCAATTTACTATTCCATTATATATTGCCGACATGACACAGTATATCTGTACTACATAATTGCATTTTGAAATTTAAATTAAAGAGTCGATCAAGTATTACTCATATTGTTCTCTCTAAAACTTTAGACTTGACATTATGAATAGATAGGTATTATAAAATAATCTTATATCATTTTATGTCATTTTATATCATTTTATATCACTTTATATAATTTTATTTCATTTTAAATAACATAATCTTTCTAATGTGAAACTTAGATAGAAGATATATTCGCTCATATATCATGCAAAAAATACAAAATAAAAAAAAAACTCATCACTTTCTTTTAATAGATAGAAAAAGACACTTTGTTTCAAAGGATATTGTTTCAAAGGAACAAAAGATTACAAAGAGAGAACTCCATCTCTTTACAAAGACAACACTTTTAATTTATCAGCAATCTTCGAAACTGGATCGACAAGCATTTCGGTCTTCTTCGCTTCCCACAGCATATCCTGCGTGTCCTTCAGGTACTTCATTACGTGGTTCTCGGTGAGATACGGCGCCTTGCCGTTGTCGTAAACGAGAAACCAATTGATTATATTCTTATATAAGTTATCGTAGAAGATTTGCGGTACGTTGAAGGTCTTGCCCATCTCCTTCACGATCAGTTCCTCCAACTCGGGCTCGGAGGGTTGACACACCGCGAACACCAGTTTCCTCAGGAACCCAAATATGATGTTGTCGTCCGGCATAATGTGGTACAGGCATATCATTATTCCTGGCTCCTTCTTCAAGACTTTTATGTCAATGCGATATCTCTTGCCTTTTCCCTCGAATCCGTAGAGCTTGTCGCCCTCCACAGGCACCAGGAATTTAAATGCATTAATATCCATATTCGTGAAGATCGTCAAGTCCACGATTTGATCGGGCGTGATCTTCTCGAAGTTGCCGAGCATATTTACGTAGGCTTTAAACAGATAAATCAGACTGCCCTGACGATGTAACTTATGCTTGGATGTCAAATGATAACTAGTGATATTGGCGTTCTTTTCCAAGGACCTCTTGTGCTTGATTTGCATGAAACGATACATGTATTTTCCATCAGAGGTGCCTCCGTCTCCATTTGATGTACCATCAGGGGAGTATTTCAAGACGAGATCGTGAAATCCGCGCGCATCGCACACCTCCGTGGCCAGCCACCAATTACCGATACTTGCGTTGTTCTTGCACATGAGCTTCCATGTGATCCAAGTTAGGAGCTTCATCTGGTACATAACACCGCGTGTGCTGCCAGTTTTTAAATACGAGGCTGCATACTGGTCATTCGATTCTGTGGAATTAATTATTTGCATTATTATAAAATTAAAATGACAATAAAGACTTATGATAATTTTATAATAATTTAAAAATTGTGACTTTTAATCAATAAAATATTTGCCGTTTTGTAAGCGGAAAATATTGATTGTAGAGCAAAATTTAATATATAATTAAATTATTTAATACCGGAGAAATATTAATTGTTAAATCTATTAAAAAACGTACAAATCCTCGTTAAAAAGCATCGGAGTTTTGTAAAAATTGAATTTTTAAAATACGAGGGACGGTCAATAATTATCCGCAATCTATAATGTATTAGAACAACACAGCAAAGAATGTACAATTATATCATTTTTCAACATAGTTTCCTTGCTTTTTAACGCACTTATCCCAGCGTTTCTAAGGCTTAGATATATCCTAAAAAAAAAAAAAAAAAAGTTTTTGGTTTGTCCCTCAGCCAGAGGCGCAGTGTGGTCTTATTGTAAAGCGCCAGACTCGTAACTATGGAGAACCGGGTCCACCTAACCACAGGAATTTTTATATTCCAGACTGCGCCCAGCCACACGAAAGGGGCTCGTGCGGAGAAACTGAGCCATCTTTCGTAGGCAATTGATTAAGATCCCCAAAACTTGGGACAAAAGTACCTGAGACACCAGGATTTGGAAAAGTGCTATGGTGACAGACCTGATAAACCTGGTACTAGGCTTAGGGCTGGCCCCAAAAAAACCTAGCAAAAAAAAAATTTTTTCCGAGAGTATATGCAAGCTTGTAGAACGCTGGAATAAGTGCATTGAAAAACAAGGGGACTATGATGTAATTTGGAAAAGTGCTAAAGTGACAGACCTGATAAACCTGGTACTAGGCTTAGGGCTGGCCCCAAAAAAACCTAGGAAATAAAATTTTTTTTCCGAAAGTATATGCAAGCTTGTAGAACGTTGGAATAAGTGCATTGAAAAACAAGGGGACTATGATGTAATTATACGTTCTCTACTATTGTTCTAATAAATTATAAAAATAGAGTGCGGATAATTATTGACACCATCGCATATTTCTTCCAAGCATTAAGAAAGAACAACGATGATCAAAATATAAAACAAATTTTGAAATCATTATTTGATATTGTAAGAATTAAATATTAATAGATTATCAATAAATGTTTAAGAATTGATAGATCTAAATATAATAAATATCACAGCAACTACCAATAGATCAACTGAGCTGTACGAAAGAATTCAATCTGACACAGAAGAAATACGAGCCGGTCATATGATTCTTAGCGCGATTAGAGAGAGAGAGAGAGAGAGAGATAAGCTCCAAGTGGACCGCATTATCTGCTGTCAATTCATTTCAAGAAATGCTTATTCAAGAGCATTGTGCGCTATATTGTGCGACTTCGAATGACATTTATGTTATTTGATATTAAATTGACAAGAAAAAAAAGGCAAGATAATTCAATCAACAGTTATATTGCAACCTTAACAAAGAATTATATCAAGTCCGGGGTATTAAATACAGATCGTCTAAGTTGCGATTATATGAGGGCAATATAATGATATCATTACACATCGGTTTCAGACTGTTCTGGAAATCATTGAAGACAGACAATGACTAGAAAAATTATAACTATAGAATTTATATTGTTAATTTTAATATTGTACACAATACGCACGCACAAAGTAAATATAAATTATACATATATATATAGATAATACATATAATTTATATACAATGTACGTACATAACAAACATATATTTAATTACATACATAATATAAATATCTAATAAATAAATAAAATTTATATAACATTGATTATAATATATATGAATAACAATTAAGCTATTAATAATTTGTGGCAGAATTCGAGATAATTTTTACGAAATATTATTATTATTATCTTTATTGCAATCAAGCAAATATACGTGCAATTATTGTATCAGCAATAACGAGTTTAATTCAATTCTGATGCTGTTACAGGAATGAAACGGAATCTCGGCAATGCTGGCTAAAAAACAAATGCGTTAGCTGAAGGCAGATTAAAACAGATGTGTAAAGCGGTGTGCGTCTGATATATACCGTCGATTGATATCGCGGTATTGTCAACACGATTGATGTTTAGCCGACATGTGCTGGAACTTTCGTTCGCGGTAAAAATGCCGTAGCCGTTATTGAGCACAACTGCCGATCACGATAAATTTTTGAATATGCGAAGCAAGATGGACAATATATACAAGCTCTAAATACGTTACGATTTTCACGTATTTAAAGAGAGACTAGAGAGTTTATGTTTCCAAAGAATCGGTAACGATTGTCACTTCTCTATTGTGCGCGTATCTATTCTTAGAATTATCTCACATCCTGTTTCGACAAAATGCGTTCAATAAACGAAAGGATTCATCAGCGTATGACATCAGCAGATGGATCGAAATTTATCGATGAAATTTAGACGACTTAGGGCCGGTATCACAGTCTCCGATTAACGTGATCCTCCGATTAAACTCACTCTTCGTCTCTTTCTAGGGGGACAGTTAGAAAGAGATGCAGAGTGAGTTTAATCGGAGGATCACGTTAATCGGAGACTATGATACCGGCCCTTATAAAAAGACGTGGATAAAATTTAAAAAGAGAAAAAATATCTGGTAGCATTATATCGATGAGTCATTGCATCTGACAATAGTAATATCAACAATTGCGTAAATAAACTCGAAGTCACAGCGAATGCTGCATTCAGCAGCAGGACAAAGCATAGCAAAGTTAATACACATACACACACACACACACACACACACATATACATTTCGTTTTATCTTTGCTACACATAATCTGCACCGAATTGCAATAATTAAATACTGACCGATCGCGTTGGCGAAATGAACTTTCTTCTCGGGTATCGTATTCTCCATCGCTGTCCGATGCTCTTGATGCTCTTGATGCAGATTTGACACTCTCGCGCTCGTATGCACCAACACCCAGTTGGACCTATATATACTAGTTGTATGACGTAATCCGTTCTGCACGCAATGATTGTCTCTCGAATACTGATACTGAGGGGAAGCCGCCGGGAAGACTACTGAACACTTCCCGAAGAACACTATGCCACTACGGCGTCTACGGCTACTCTCAAGGAATCCCTGCACCCTGCACTCCTTGCGGTGCACGTGGGTGGAAGGGTGGGAGAAGCAGATGAATATGGTCCGAGTGTGCGTCGCTGTATATGCTTGAGAAAAAAAATATTTAGAAACGAAAGCGATAAAGATATAACCGATATATAGCAGGCAAACGGGTCAGAATGGACGTGCCTTGCATTAATGGCATATATTTTTTTAGGATGTACTTATACCTATTTCGTCGTAAAATGAAAATTTACGATCGACGACATTTCTGATGAAAAAAATATCTCAGATGCTTTCAGAATTAATTGAATGAGGATTTTCGGAATATTTCAGTATCTGTATGTATGAAAATTTCTGATGAATTGCATGGATTTCCTCAATTTGTTCAGATTTCTATAAAAAGAGATTTATTGGCGGGAGAGAAAAATTTGAAATATTTTATTATTATTATTTTGTCTGAGTTTTTCTAAAAAGTAAAAGTTTCAATTCGTATAAAAAATCTGAAAAAATTATTAAATTCTGAGTCTTAAAATTTTCATAGAAATTTTTCTACCAGGGATGAAATATAAAATGCACAATGAGAGAGACTTTACGATTAAGAATTCTCGATTTTAAAAATTTATAACATATCAGTATAGTATACAGTTAATATAAGGTGGTTCAGGTTTTAACAATAAAATTGCGCTAATATGCTTTATGAGTAAACATATAAGAAACAAATGTTATACATATAATAGAAGTTTTATTACAAATTTACAACAAAAAATAAAAATAAAAAGTTGCGTAAATGAAAAAAAATCTGTTCTTATTATTAATAAGGTACAGTATGATTTTATTGATGTTAATTATTTAAAAAATATCACTTTATCCTTTATCTGAATAACGTCAATTCCATGAAGCACATACACGCAGTACAGGAAATTATTTTTCATAAAGAATTCTACAGACTGATAAAATAACGTTTACGAGAAAAATATATATATATTTTTTTTTTCCTAATGAATATGTCAAAATATGTGAATATGAGTGGTTATCCGTCGCAATCTCTTGACCTCCAAGATCGCTAATTTTATAGCAACTAGATTTTTACATTTTTTTTATATAGAAGCTTTCATAGACCTATATTCTTTTTTATTTTCTTCGTATAGAACAGTGATGCAGTTTGGCCGCAACTTTTAAACTCTAAGACACCCCGTATATCAATATACATGCAATAGCAAGGCGATAAAATATTAATATCCGACGTTTTTTAAATAATTATAATTGTAATAATTACAGAAAGAATTAGAAGTTATTAAATTATCATTTAAGGAAAAAAGTCCTTTTATATCGATATTTTATTATTTTTTCTGATAAAAATCAGTTTTTTATTATAACGATAAAGATAAATTATTTCTTGGAAAGAGATAAGCAAGGAATATCAATAATGCTACAAGTAGTGATGAATGTTTTTCCAATTTGATATCGACATTTACGGAATATCCCTATATAAGAATATCATATCTATCGTGTTACCACAACAAATTTTTTAATTATAAAATTCATTCGAATCTAGAGACATTTTCAACTCAAATGCTCTCTAGGGAAATGTTAATTTTTATACAATGGTACACTCGTAACATTCTGCTGTAATATGAATGTTATAAATATGAGATAGCACCATAATATGAATTTAATAAGTAGGGGAAATCCCTTTTCTTACTGTACGTAAATATTATAATATTTTCTAATGTGTATGCACATATAAAGTTAAAACATATAATGATTTTCGTGTGGATTGAGGCAGTTGGAAAAGATTGCGTATCACATGTAATCCTTTTCATAGATGTATTTTTTATTTCCGAATATTATATCTGGCGAATAATAATGATTACTTAAATATATATAAAGTCATGTATTACGATGAATGAAGCAAACATCACTATGTACATATAAATATTACATGATTCGCTATATCGCATTCTATCGGAATGCACTCTACAAGTGGCAGCTTATATAATCTACGCGCGAAAATTGTTTAGCGTACTAACTGCGAGATATTGTTAAAACTTTTACTTTCAACATTCCCTTTCAACACTATATGGAAAACGGCGCACTCTGTTAAAAATTCAACATCTGAATTTATCGGACAATCTAACATCAGCTTGTAGCAAATAGTGCTATTAGCTTACTTATACATGTGCTTTGTATTATAATATGACGCGCAAATCGGTCCCGTGTGCGCTGTCAATTTTCGTAAGGCGAACATACCTGAACATCGAGGACGATCAACGGGACCTAGAATAATCTATTTACGAAAGCAATTATTTAGGAAAGTCACACAGGAAATGTCGCCAGTAGAAACGATGTTGGATTCATAATTTCTTCATGATCCGATCGTTTATAACGTCATATTAAAAAAATCTTTTTTTTATCTTGCCCCTTTCTTAATTATATTTATATTTTATTTCAGCCATATTTGAGACGTTCAAAATGACCTTTAATGGAGATATACTTCTTTTATACGTATTTTTTTTGTAGGATACATGTATTTTTTTTTGCGTCAATTGCTGAAAATTGCAGAATCAATGAAAAATATCCACAAAAGGAATGGAAGATGGAGGAAAATTATATATAAAAATCGCTAGTTGTTTAATATAAAAAAAATCTGTCGGAGATATTCTCAACCGTTTATGGGCATAAAGTATTCGTGTACTAGGCAGTTTAATATCTGTATTATTCTTATTATTACGATCAAGCAACTACTTGGAGAATTCAGCTATTCTCAATTAAAAAAAGCTTATGGAAGTTCTTACTGGCGAAATGTCTTCTAGGAAGATCTCTTTTATCGAAAAACCTTATTAGTAATCTATAGTGGAAAAAGTATCGTATTATGCACGAGAAATCTGGAACACGTTGCTTGTCGAGAGATTTGATCTCTCTATGTCGAATCTCTCGTCGCAATATCTAATATGCATACGCGTCAATATATAGGCTACTTGTAAAAAGCAGATGCAATACGCAAACGGAACTTGATAAACACTAACAAGAATATATACAACTATCGGAATATTTTCACTGTCTTCATAAATGACATGTCCTGAAAACCAAATCATGGGCCCGTATTCTTATTGCACATTTAATGTTAAATGTTTTATGTCCACAATCAGTACGCGCTTAGAAAATTATACAGACCGAAGTATTATTCTCGCAGGCGAAGATCATTATTTGTTATTGCTTTCTGAATACAAGTTTGAATAAAAAATATGTAAATATATAGAAGCAAAAATCTTAGTGAAGACAACCGTGTTTTAAAATTGTTTGTATATTCTTAATTTTTTTATATGAACAAAAAGTAGAAAAGAACAGAGAAATGGAGGAAAAAATGAGGAAAGGAAGGGAGAGAGAGGGAGAAAAAGGGAGAAAGAGGTAAGGGAGAAAAAGGGGAAAGCCACATTTAATACTAAATGTGCAGCGAGTATGCTTCAAATGCCTACTGAACATTAGCAAATCTATCGCATATTTCACATGGACAATGAACATCATTCAATATGCACTGATAAGTAACTGTAGCGTACACTGAGAATAATCGAAATGTTAGAATGGAAAATTATTACTTCAATAAAACTTCAATAAACTACACCGTTTGATTCATTTTCAGATCAGTGTTGTGCTCGGTTGCGTCTTCCATCGAATATCTACACGATTCAACATCCTCCGCGTTCTCTTCTATCTTAACAGAGTCGTCAGCCACACGATCATTTCCGGTCTTACACATTTCACCCGATGTGGTTATATTATCTTCAGTTTTGATTTCTTGCTTAACAGTAAATGCCTGCTTCCTGGCCTTAGTTTCCTTGTTGGTGTCTGTTCTCTCCCTCTCATACATAAACGTTTTCCGTTTTCTTCGCATTGGCTTACACACCTTTTTATACAGCACATTCATCTCTTTTACTCTACTGGTCGGGATCGTCCAGTCCATCTCTTTAGCCGTTGTGTCGGAATTTCGTGTTGGATCCATGCCGCTTTCATATTCCGGAATTTCCAGTCCCAATTTTTTCATGACCGCCACCATTACCTCGTCGACGTTGCCGTTAATGATTAAGTCAGCTTTCTTATCCTACAAATACGTTTTTATTTTGGTGGTGAGACCGCAAAAGACCTTATATGCTTTTCTAAATTTATGGCGTGTATAATCTTACATGTTTTGTTGGTTGCAAATTACATATAACGAGACGACCTCCGTATTTTTTCGTATATAAAGGCAGATTACCACTTGGAATAATTTGTAACGTCGTTCCCAGACATATACTTAAATCGGCGACACTAAAAGAACGTCGGCATAAACATTTAATATTTAATATCGAAATTTATAGCGCGCTATTTTCAAGTATTTTCGAGAAATTTTATTATAGAACCTGAGACATTCCGCAAGCCATACTAAAATCGTGTGCGCTATTATATTCATAACTTTAATATAATCCTTGATGTGCGGATGTTATAAGGTTTGCACACTTCGAGTTTATCATAATTTCAGCTACTTTGAATGTTACTACGTAATATTATAATGACTCACCTGGAGTGAAGATCAGACAGTGTCAAGTCGCTGTCTGGCAAATTATGCTCCCAATCAAGAATGGTATCGTGCATTCGGCCACGGCACGGACGACCGCCTATTTGCTCCGATCTGCATACAGTATCCAACGACTTTTTTCCCACGCTTTTGGTCGCAAAATTACGAATAAATTGCCTGCAAAATATTTTTAATTCCCAGTACTTCCAATGTTTTAATATTCTCATCATAATAAAGTCTATATACGTCGCTATAGTAATTAAACTTTTTTCTCATATTTATTGTTTATTCGATAAAATTTTTTCAGCGAAATTAAGTGTAAGCACACAATTAACTCTAAACAATTTATATACTTTTTTTATCGCATTCTCTTATGTATTTTTTAAATTATGTCTTCACATGTATGTACAAACCTGCCACACTTGTCACACTGCTCTGTAAACATGTTTCCGTGCAACTCAGCAAGGTACTGCCTTTGTATTCCTGATCGTAGATGCAGCCCATCTATATTCTGACTTATGATAAACTTTACTCTTTCTAAATTAAAAAAAAAAAAAAAGGATTATGTAAAAAGAGAAAGAGGAAAAAGAAAATGCATGTTTATAAAGAGAATTTTGGACGTTCTTTTACGGTCTGTTTGCGAACACTTACTGGCCTCTATCAATTTTTTCAATGCCATGTGTGTCTTTGTAGGAATTGCCTCGTCAAAAGAGATGTTCATGGAAGGTTTCAAGCCCTTCTGCTCCAATGTCCAAACACCATTTGTACCCCTAATGCACAAAAAAAATGTCGCTCAAATTGGCCAATACAAACATGTGTGTTACATTCTATTTGCTCAATTTACAAATAACTCCAAACTTAGTACATTTAAATTTCTTATAATTTTTCTTTTTAATTTTAAATATTCTCTCGCATAATGAGCATTATGTAATCACGAGACTTGAGACATAAAGTCTTTAGACAAGTTATAAAAGTATGTTTACGTTTGTGCACTGTATATTTAAAAATACATTAGAATGCTGCCCGAGATTCTCTTTTACAAAAGTGCACAACAACTTGGAACACTGTTACATGTGTTCAACATGTTCCTATCTCGTACTACTTAATCTTCAAAAAATTTCTTCTGCGTCTTCCCTTCACTGGGATACGTTAAATCGCAGTCTTCGGTGGAAGCTAATTAAAGGATAGGAAGGTGGACTGGAGTGAGCTCAGGTGTGGACAGGTGCGAAATTCATGATCTCGCGAGTAAAAACGGCAGTTGGGAGATAGTCACCGAAAGTCGGGGATACCAGCCGCGGTGCTGATACCGGCGCCGGTGTGGACGACGACGTGACGCGCGCCTTGTATCCATTCGGCCAGGAGACCACATTTCAGGCGTAGAGTCTCGACGCTGTCGTATCTCTGCAAGCAGACAAAGAATGAGGAAGAAAAGAAGACGAAGAGAGAGAGAGGAAAAAAAAATAGAGCGCGTCGCTCGACGACTCCGCGACGACGAATCGGCGACGGAGGGTAAAACGCCATCGCCGCGTTTACCCACGCGTCGCGACGTCGAGAGCAAAAGTGGAAGAAAGGAAAAAAATATATGTATCCCGCCGAGAATTCTTTTTTTGTTGTGTTTTTTTTTTTTTACCTCCTCCAGTCCCAGCACTCCTTTGTTTTCGTACGGCGATAACCCGTCCGCGTAGCTCGATGACATTTTTGCGCTTACGCGAGTCCCGCGGTGAGTCCCGTCGCCCGATATCCGTAATCACGACGCCTCGAGGGAACGCCACGAACGGCGATACGTGCCCGTCGTCTCACGCGTAGCGGTCCCGACGCGATTTTCTAGCCGCGCTCCGGCCGACCTCCCATGTGCCCAGACGAATACGTAAACAATATGAATCGAGAGCTAATGACCGCGTGCTGTTATGTTTATACGCTACGAATGACGATAAGTGATAGGAAACTCGAGACCCGCGGAGAACGCATTCTGTTTTATAGACTGCACTGCATGCAACGAAATGGCACTTGAACAGAAAGAAGATAATAAACCCCCCGGGGCATGCGCCCTGAGCCGCGCGCCGCAGGAGCGGCGGTCGGTCGGTGTCGTTCCGGACGCCCGCGCCGCGGACGCTCCGGTTCGTCTCGCGTCTATTCAATTCATGCACGAGCCATCGACATCGACCGAGCGCAAGGGGCGGGAATTTCAAAACAAATCGGCGAAACGCTGGCGCGCCGCTCCTCATGTTCACCACGTATTGCATGGCCGTGGAAAGCTATGGAATCTGGAAATGCTTATTATCATTCTTTTGCATCGGTTATTAATATTGAATTTTCTGTCTTTTTCGTAATAAAGATATCTGAAAGACCGATAAGCATTTCGGCTTTATTATAATAGATAAATATATAATATTTTAAGTTTTGATTCGGAATATGTTTCTCTCATCTCATCAGGGACAAGCGTGAATTTAATGTGCAAATTTGCACAAAATTGAACTTGACTGCGCTCGATCGACTGAAACAGAATTGTGCAGTTTTTTAAATTGAATAACTATAACGATAATTTAAAAGACAAAGTCGCATCGTTTATTATAGTATGTATCACGTTTCGTTCGAATAGAGAGAAAGCTTAGTTCAATTTCAAGTTTTCATTTGTCTTACTGTAAATATTTAAAAAAATGCACCACTTTTTTTGTCTAATTTTGTTGGACTCGAGAGGCGCAAAACAGAAGAAGTCTTACATGCTTGTTTTATGAAACGTAAGGAAAAACGAGACGAAAGAGCTGACTCCTTAGAGGAATACCACAAAAGAATATGCTCCGATTTTAAAGAATCGAACTCGGAGATGAATATTAATTGTGATAACATTTAGAGAAATGAGCGTATGTTGTAAAGACTTTTACATGCAGTAAAAGTCTTTGTTTTCTTCGAGCAAATTTATGGACACATGATAAAGCGAAAATATCCTCGTTTCAACCTCGGAGCACGTATTTCTCTCAAATAAAAATTTCCAAAATCTTCCATCGTTGAACTTTCTCACAGCGGCAGAGCGACCAAAACTCCGATTAATTTTATCGACAGTTAACTCGTCAGAAAATACAGTATTTTATTAATACACGAGTGGAATTGTTAATTCTCTTTTGTAATTTGGCACTAAAAGAAGAAAGAAATTAGTCCCTTTTTGTAATTTGAAAAGGATTGAAAAGGATAAAAAATTGGAATTATATCAATTATACAACTAATTGTAAACATTTTATTTATATATTTGACGTTGGTTGAAGTGCAATCTAATTAAAGTTTGAAATTTTAATCATCGATCGAAGTTTGATTAAACTCGATATCGCCGAAGCGATTCTGAGAATTGTATCGAAGGAGCGCTCTGGGTAAAAAAAAAAACAAGAAAAAAATAATTATGCAACTCGCCATAAGATTCCACGAGACGGAAATGGACGTAGGGGGCGTCCCGCCGTCCACCTTCCGTCGCTCTCGTTCACAATCCTCCTCGATTCCCGCCGATCCTCGGCACTAGGGAAAGCTCCTCCCGCACATGCTGCCGCCTGCCGTTCCGCGGTCGCGTTAACGTGCTCCGCTCGAGTGTGTATACACTCGAGTACATATGTACTTGCTTGGCCGAGTGAGGGGGAAGTGAACGCGCGCCGCAACGAAGGAACGAAGAAAGATGCGGGGCGCCAGGAGAAAAAAGAAAGCCCACCACCACTGAGGGCACTGAGTGACTGAGTAGCTCCAGATCGAGCATGCGGTCAGTCGAGAGGGTCGAGAGAGACGTTGCGTCGGTTCTCGCGTACAATCGGCAGGTACACATACCTGTGCGTCTATCGAGAAAGAAAGAGCGGGAGAGGGAGAGAGCGAGTGTGACCGAGAACAAACGAGCCGCGCGGCGAGTTGGGCGCGTTACGTCGTCGATGCGTGCGACCAGGTGATTCAAGAAACACTCCCCCTCTCCTTAGTTTTCTCTCTTCTCTCTCCCTTCCACCCTCGTGCCACATTCTTTCTCTCTCTCTCTCTCCCTCTCGCTCATCCGCCCGCTTTCTCCCTCTCCCTCTCTCTCTCCCCTTCTTACTCGCACCTACTTCGACTCACACCCTCCCCGGTATATAACCTCAAACCGTCGGCGAGCTCGTGTCGCGCGTCGCTCGCCCGTTAACGCCGTGTGTTTTTCGGCCGCGGCTGAACCGGGGGTTCCGGATGTGCGTGGCGCGGTTCCTGCTGTCGCAGCGGGTGTTAGTGAGCTCCGGCGGTTTCTCACCACATGCGACTCGTAAGTACTCTGTACTCTCTCGTCGGTATTTTCTTTTTTTTTTCCTCTCCCTCTCGCGCCTCCCCCCATTCTCTCGTGCCCCGCGGTCGCCGCGCGTCCTCGACGCGGTTTTTCCTCCATGCCGGGCGTCCGCGAAGTCCCCCCCGGCGATTTTTCGCGCGTGAATTCCGCTGGCGGGCCCCCCGGCGCGGGCGTGCTTTCGGGGACGCCGTCGAGGATACTACCCCCCCCCCCCTCCGAGTTTTCCCTCCGGCGTTTTCCACCGGGCGTTTATCGTCCGCGCGTCGTCTCTGCTCCCTTTTTTTCTCCCGTCCCCCCTTTCTCCGAGCGTAGGAATTTCATTTCACCGAGAGCGACATCTCATCACGCGTTCACCGTTCGGACGTTAAGACCTTCGGGACGCTGGCTCCTGGAACGCCGCTTTTAGACCCGCGCGCGTGCGGAACCGCGTTCGAGTTGAAAGTTTTTCTAAAGCGATGTAAAGCGAAACCGGAAAGCGCGTTTATTTTAAGTGGAACGAAGACGAAGATCAGGGCGGGTGCCTTTGCCCTCGAGGAAGAGCGTATGGGCGTCCCTTTGGCGAATGGTACTTTTGACCGGAGTAAACATTTTTTCTCGCGCTCCTTCGAATTAGGCCTGTTCGTCTTAGCTCAGCTTCTTGCACGGTTCATCTTTCCCCTTTTTCTTTTCACGTTCGAGAGAAGAGAAAAAGAGATGAACTGTGCGAGAAGTTCAGCGAAAACGAATAGGCCTGTTGTTTTCCAGAGTTTTGCCCCTCTCGGTCCTTCCGCTCTTTCCAGAGACAGAAAGCAACGATCAATTATTTTGTTGTTATTAATTTGTTATCAATTTGTCTGATCATTTATGGCGAGACACGATCACTGTTAATTTATTTCGACCAAACTTCGACTAGCTTATCAACACCTGTTTATTAACACGGACGCAATTGTTAATTTTTCATTGTCCGACATGTGCAGAAAGAGAGACTCAATTAGCGGCGAATTACGTGCCCGGAAATTTTGCTCGAGTTATTCTGCGTCGGACGAATTAATCGCTCCATATGTTAAAGGGTTTCCGTGTTTCCCGAGTAAACGAAAATATTCTCCCACGTTGCGCCTTCACGAGCGCGTATTTTTTCCCCAAAACGAAAGTTTTCTACATCCGGACTTCGAGCGCGAAATCTGCAATCTCTCCGCTGAATAAACAGAATAAATGAAAATAATAATGAGAAGCGGTAGCGCGTTTGCTCGACGGGCGCTAAATGACGTGCTAAATAAACGAGAATGCGGGCTTTGTGTGCGATAAGGAAAAATACGCGTATATTTTTCCGTATTGAATAACGATCCGGCGGTTCGCGCTATTCGACGACGTGACAAGGTCGCGCTACTTTGCGTAAATTGCTCAAGAATTGTTGCGAAAGAAAACAATTACTTATCTAGGATGAGACTCGAAAATCAATAATATCGTGCACGCAGGTTTGACCAAGAGTCGCGCGTATACGCGCCGCGCCGGGGGCTCGCTCTTATCTAGTTACGGCACAGTCCCTGCCCTTTTCGCTTGATGTCATAACAAGCAAACATACGGAAAGTTTATTTTGTACATATACGTACGGAGTAGCATTTTTATAAGACGGATGCCGCCCCAAGGACAGGCATCTCAACAGATTTCGTCTGGATTCTTCCGCCAGGAAAACTGTTTCACATTTTATGCAAAATAAACATTGGAACATATGAAAATTTTTGTATAACAATTAAAAAAATTATTATATATACACTATAGAAAATTTTTGTGTAATTAAAAAATTATTTTATATAATAATTTTTATTGCTAGACAAAATATAAAACTATTATATCTTCTACAATTTTAAAGATTTGTGTCAGTTTCATTAAATTGATTATCAATTTTATTATGTAATTGTACTATTCTAGCTTCAGTTTGTGATTGCGTTTCCGCGAAGATCGTAAGTAACGGCGCGTGGTTTGCTAAGACGAGGAAATGTCTCGGGAAATGTACATAAAATTCATCGCGATTAATATTACTAGGCACAAAAAGATCCAGCCTTATGGCTTATTTCTACTTGTGTTACCCACATATCGGTCAAGTTCATTTGTACTAGATTGTAAATAAAATTATTATATATATATATATATAACAAATGTTAAAATTATACTTATTACATTAATGTCTAATTTTTTTATTTTAGAATAATTATAATATTAATATAATTTGACTATTTTAGAATGATATTATTATATCAATATATAATGTTATTTTAAAATAATAAATAATTATGGTGTAAATATTAATTATTCTTATATATATATTTTATAAATAGAACTGTTGTTTCCTGTTTAGTCTTTCCGATTATTAATTTTAGACGATGTCACATTTAAACATCGTTATGCTGAACATCTCATCATTTCTCTGCGGCAACCATGTGAATTTGATAAGGCACGTTTTTTTCCGCAGTAGTAATCGCGCGACGATAACATTTTATACCTCATGTTTCATAAATAGAAATAAGCTAGAGTTTCAACACGTGCGATACACATTCTAGTTTCAAACAGTATTTTAAAATAAAAAATAAGATTTAATGACGAAAAGAAAGAACTTATGAAATAATGAAATTCATTATCGCCTAACACGATTTTAACTGCCACGCGACATATCGAGTGGATAATGCAAAAAAGAAACAGAGCAATGCGAAAAGAGGTTTTTAATCGAGTCCGGAACAAATTTTATAACGTGAGGAATTTCGATATACTCGCGGTGCGTTCCTAGATCGCGTTCGGGGAAAGTCGAAACGTATATTCGATTTCTTCTCTCTCTCTCATCGTGTATATCGGAGGGAGAATGCTGCGCTTCGTGCGAGTTTTATGCGCGGCATTAGAACTTCGGAACGCCATGAATAAATCATGGATGCAGCCGAGGAATTTTTGTTCCAAACTTTTCGCTCGAAAATTCAATTTTTCAGGGGGTCGCCGCGAAAATTCCGGTTCGATTTTGCGCGCGCGCGCGGACGGCCGCCCTTTGAAGGGATTAACGATAACCACGCCTTGTTGTAGACACTAAAAGCCCTTTTGTACGTAACACGGAATGAAATATTGCCGAGGTAGTGTGCTCGCGTGACATTGAGGCCTTAAGGAGGATCGACCGAAGGATAACTCGGCGAGGTATCCTGATATGTATGTAGATAATAAACCTCCTGCCTGATTAATGCCTGTCACTTCTTCAATCAATGGAATGAGCCCAAAAGCCTGAGAGATTATCCGATATTGCGTAATTGAATTTAAGGACCGTAACTTGTTACACCCTAATGATTATTAATCGCTCTGCGGGGTAAATAAAGTATTGCCTTTTTTTTTTAAATATCGTTTTGAAAATCTTTACTTTTCGTAGTCATAATTTTTTAAATTGTTATACGAAACATGTAAAATTATTATATCTTGTAATTCTAAAGATTTTTATGTTAGTATTATAAAATAGATTTTCTGAAATCTTCACTTTTGGCAATCATTCTAAATTGCAAATTTTATGAATGTTGTGTCAACAGTTCATACGTCTCGTTCCTATATATCGAGTATGTACGAGTTCTTTTCTATTTATGGCACGGCCAAGGACGTATTTACATAGAAGCTAAAACTGAAATTTAACATTCGAACTTCTAGTCGCAAAGAAATCCGCAACATTTTTTTTTTTTTTTTGAAATATTTTTAAAGTTACGTTGTAAAGTTGTAAAGTTGGAACGAATTTGTTTTTCTGTATTTAAGTATTTTCCTTAATAACATATATCCCAAACTTTCTTTTGTTCATATATTTCTTTACTTCTTTGCTGTATTAAAAACAAAAGATACATGGAAATGCTTTATAATTTTGAAACTGGGACTATTTCTCGTAAAAATAACAAAATCTGTTGGGAAGAACTCCGAAATCCGCTTCTTCGATCGTGTTTCTATACCCGAGAAGCAGCATAGAAATTATTGCCTTTATAGAAAAAAAAGTAACACGAAGAAGCATTTTTGGATGCTTTATTCCTTCTTAAGCCGCTCCTGGCAACCGTCGTCCCGGTGCCGGGTTGTTTGGCGACGTTTGGACCTAAGAGATGAAGGGTTGTGCGTCATCACCCAGTTTCAGACGTTCGAGTATGGCAAACTCGTTCGTCGATGGTGTACAATTTCTTTTTTCCTCGCGCGTGCGTGGATCAACACGGCACAATTTTTCTCGACTGATTTTCTAGGGCTGTTTCTGAGGATCGGCAACCTAAGGGCGCGTGTAAGAGGCACGTGTAAGGGTGTATACCACGAATAATCGCGCGTAAATTTTCCGGCCTTCCGCACGATTTACGCAAACAAATTACGCTTCTTATTCGTGTCCCTTCTTTATCTCTATCTTTCGTGGATATTTTATACAACGCAAGAACACGATGAGAAATGAAGCTATATCAATTTTGCAGTACAAAGATATACGCAAAATAATTGAATAAAAGGGGGAAAAAGTCTCTCGGCGTACAAACTTGTTAGACGGCTTATCAGAGTTACGTTACAAAATTTAGGATTTTTATTTCTGATTTTTTTAATACTTAAAATCTAAGGATTAATTTCTCCTCTTCTCCCTTTTCTTGTATAGTTAATTTTTCCTGTTATCGCTTGTGAAAAGTGATAAAAAAAAAGTTATTCTTAATTCGAAACGTTACGTAATACTGAAAATAAAGTAACATTGATAAGAAAAAATGTTTAGTAATGTTGGTTAAAATGTTTTGGGTACAAAACTCCTACGTTTGGACCTTAATTAGTGCAGGTTTTGCAGAGACGAGGGTTAAGCTGGAGATTAATATGTCATTTATAAAATTGAAAGAAGCTCCGGGAGAGAAAGCCTTTTTATCTTTACGAAAACAATTTTCCCAAAATCTTATGCTTATATCGCAAGCGCGTCTCATGCCAAACTAACTTACGTGAATAAAGTTTCAGGAAAAGCTCATCAATTTGATTTTGAAGTGTTAATATTGGCCTGATATATGTGTCGGTGCACAATGAATTCGCGGGATCGATAACGCCAACTCCGGAACCGATGATTCAGGGGATCAGGGATCAGGGCAATCAGCTCTTGTGTGCACAGTATTCCGTTTATTCTAGCGATATGAATAGGCTATATTAACTGTAAAATCCGTCTTGAATCGGAACGTAGGCACTGCGCGTTCAATCAGCTTCTGATTAAGACTCAGGCCCACACACGAAAACTAATCCGAGCTCTAATTACGATACGACCGTAGAATTGTAACGCAACGATAACGAAATCGCATGTTTTCCCGATCGTTTCTCACCAGTCGGAACGATTGGGCTACGCGAAAGTTGAATTATCATCTTGCTCTACGAATATTAGAGCGTGAATTGACCGCATATGCAAGCCGCGCGGGCACTTCTGGCCTAATCGTCTGGAAGTCGCCTAATCACTCGCTGATATTTGTAAACGAGGTCAAGAGAAGACAATGAAATTATCCCACGAGGCCACGTTACCGCAATCGCGATTAGTTATAGTCGCAATACTCCTATAGATCTCAACTCTCGAACGACGAGTATCGTTCGCTATATTTCATGTATCGATGATAAGATAAATTCATAATTGTCGATAATTATCTTATCTTTTCGTTATCCCATGTGGCATCAGTTGTCGAATGAACAACAAAAAAAAAGCGAGATAATATCTGAATTTATCACGTTCGTTATATATGTGAATTTTTTTCGTTGCATAGGAAGTGTATCCAATTTTTATCTGCCGGGTAGGTATTTCCCCGAATAAAGATTAACGCGCGATCCGTCCGAGTTTCACAACAAGAAGATAATTACAAAAACGCGAGTAGCCCGTGCTTTCCGGGCGAGATGCTCTATCTTTAATGTTGGATCCTACATTACAGCAACACGAAGCCATACGAAGTGGATTATCTCGATTAAACACGAGGTTTCTTGCTCATAGCTTATGCAGATTGCCGAGGATCTGCTTAGGAAACGTAAGCACACACACGCACACACATATATATATGTGTGTGTATATATATATATATATATATCGGGCGATATTGTCGATATGACCGATACTATCCGGTCGTCATCCGGCATTAGCATTCCACGTGCATTCTTGATATTCGATCTCGGTCTCACATACGTGAGGAGATTAGAAATAGATACTTTAAAGTTAGAAATAGATACTTTAAAGTGTTTTCACTCTATTGGCTGGGGCTTAATTCACCTCCAATATAGAACTGTGTCTACGTAAGAGATGCAATGGTGGAACGTACAGACGCACGTATATAGACGCACATACACACACACACACACACACACACATACACAATTGTACACACGTGCAGCAGCAGCAGGCACTAGAGCCTAGTTTCGCCGTTAGAAATTAAAAAATTTATCTACCAATGATGTTTGTCGTGGTTTAACATGTCTTGGTTTGACTTCAGGCTGACCTTAACTGAAGTCGATTAACAAATCGATCGAACGGCTTTTTCGTCTTAATAACGCACTGCCCCGTTTCTAATGGACACCAGTCTGGTACTTACGACGATGCGGAGTAATGAATTCATTACGTGCTAATCGACCGTCGCTATTCGTTCGTGAACTTCTCCGTGCCCTTGACGTACGACTGAAAAATATATAGCACAAGCTGCTTCGAAATTATATAGTTGCGATACGGAGCATGTCACGTCTCGTCACAACTCGTGCTGCGTGTTTTGTCATCAAAAACAACAAATACCGTCTAACTTGAGTATTTTCCCATTATTTTTCGTAAGGGTGAGACGGCAATGCCTATCAGAAGTATTTTACAATAGAAATAAGAAAGTCTATAGAAATTTACTATAGAATATACTACTATAGAAATAAGAAACGAGAAATGACAAACGAACCGATATGAAGATAGATATGCGTAATACTTCGCGTGACTTAAGGACGTTCTCTCGTCCTTATACTAGAGAAAATCGATTTTCTTAGGATTTTCTTGAAACTGTGAATATACGTTAATTTAGGTGTGCTTTATGCGTGGTATAAATTTCAGTACCTCTTCCGGTATAAAAAATCAAGATACTGAGCCTCAAAGTTTCAACTTTTACTAATGAAAAGGTTTTCCAGGCCAAACGGTAAGAGATACGAGGTTGGCCAAGAGGACCAAAGTTGCTCCTCTCGTCGAGTTCTATATGGAAAAAATGCTAAAACTAAAAAAAATTAAATTAAAAATTTTTTTTTAAAACTTTGAGGCTCAGTATCTTTATTTTTTATACCAGAAGAGGTATTAAAATTTATACCACGCATAAAGCACACCTAAATTAACGTATATTCACAGTTTCAAGAAAATCCTAAGAAAATCGATTTTCTCTAGTATATAAGGACGAGAGAACGTCCTTAATGAAAAATTGCAACGTAAACTTTTAATGTGACAATCAGGATACGATGCACTTGAGCAAATGACAAATTCAGTACGATGTATTACTATTTTTTATTCTGAATAACCAATTTCCGGGATTATGAATAATATCTTTATCAGATAACATTCCACGTTCAAATTGAATGGCATAATGTCGCGATCTATTATCTATTGGGGCCGATTGCGAGAGCTAACATAAAAGTCGTGTAACAGTTGTCGCCTGTTTGCGCTCGGAATTAGTTCTCCCGTAAGTCTACTAGAATCTACGAATGCACCATTGTTGTGTTGCGCTCATCTGGCTTGTTAAAAGAAAACTTTTATCGATTTTCCCCGCAGAGTTACTTTTGCAGTTTATACGAATATTGTTGCAAGAGCTCGTCCGCGGTTCCTGAGTAAAATTGGTTTTGCAATTTAATTCGATTTTACAATTTAACTTGCGCAAGCTCCCCACGCATGTAATTTAAAGTTATACCTTTATTACATTAATTCTCGCCGAACATAAATTCTCCCCCTTAATTACGCTGTCATAATTTTAGATATAAATAAATAGCTTAACGAATTTCTAATTCTGTTAATTGCAAAAACGGATTTTCGTATTTTACTACATACCTACTAAATGTGTACTTTATATAATTTCAATTTCAAGCTTACTCAGCCGTTATCAAGCAACGTTATCGCTAAGGGATTTCTATACACAGGCGTTATATGTAGACGCTATAGCTTTCGTAAATATTTGAGTTTTCCAACTTGTAATAATTTAGTAATATGTTACCTTGTTTCAATACTTTTCCCTCTAAATGAGTTTTAGATTCCTTATATTTCGATTGATCGATAAAAAAGTTGTTTATTTATTTAAAATAAACGCGCGTCCCCAATCATATAGCTCTATAAAATACATCTAAGGAAATACGTTATAAGTATGAAGTTTATCGTTATCTATTGCAAACAGCGTGTGTATAAACAGTATCAGTACGTGTATGTTGTAATTTCGTACATTCATACGTAATAGCTGCTTCTGGTCTATGCAGATATCGATACGAAAATGATACTTGTCGAGTAATAAAAGTCTAAATAATCTCTGAATGAATCATCGAATCAGATGCCAGAATCGCCTTCAGCGGATGGCTATCAGTGTCGATAGCTAGTCATACGTTATACCTCGTGCGCGATCCCTCGTGGTATCCATTGATTCGTGTGGGAAACTTCTTGCGAACGGCATTACTTAATACTTCTTAACTTAGCGAGCTCACGAGCTCCGAGTAGAATTATTATTGTTTATGAAACTTTTAAAACTCGCTTCTCCTTGGACGTGCGCGAGAAGTTAATATATACGTAAGATTCTCTCACATACGTGCTTTGGACAATCATTTTTAACAACCTAACACTCCCTTGGCGCTTGATAGTTTTTATTATTTCATTAGATGGAGGCATAAACAAGTGAATTGCAAATATATATATATATATAATTTATAAATATATAATTTAACATACGTACACACGCACTTTAGAGAGCGCTATAAAATTTCTGCTCGTAAAAAAGTATTTTATACATACAGTTTTAGGATCAGAGATTTTATAGTGCTTTCTGAAATAAAAATTTATAAAATGTTCACAATTTTAGATAAAATACATTCTATAAAACTGATACAATCCGCAATGAGGACGCGCGTGGGGCATACAAGATTGTAACAATTAATCTGCAAGTGCGAAAACAAATCCAGCTAATCGAGAATGTTATTATTTGTATTTTGCAGGCAGAATCCGATGTATATGATGAAAGGGGCTTATTAGTATGCTGGATAAGCGGCGGCTACATGCCTCCGGTACTTCGCCATGCACCCTCATCTTTGTGGTCGTTTTGGCACTAACTGGATGCTTCTCGTTTTGGATTCACATCGATGGTTCAGGATCGCCGATCCCCTACTCCAGCGGCGGTGTGGCCGCGCCAGGATATATCCTTATATTTCCCGGAAACGTCACGCCCTCCACGCAGCCCTACTCAATAAACGAACTTCCGTCCGATGATAAATCCACGCTGATCAACATCACGGACTTCAGGTTCCTTATGAACCACAATCCCTGCAACCGTACGCAGCCATTGCTGTTAATGTTGGTTCATTCGGCGCCAGGGAATTTCCCGAAGAGGCATGTCGTGCGAGAGACCTGGGGTCAACAAGCGCCGGACGTGACTTTATTGTTTCTCGTGGGATACTCGGAGGAGTATCAATCCAGGCTCGAGGAGGAGAACAAGAAATACCAAGACTTAATACAGGGAAACTTTCTTGATGCCTACAGAAACATGACCTACAAGCACGTTATGGGATTAAAGTGGGCTACTTATTATTGTCCAAGTAAGAAGAGAACGGAATTTCATCTCCACCGTCATAGTTATATAACTCGATTTTATTTCTTTTCAATTTACGATCATGTTGCTTTTTTATATTTCGTATCAGATATCAGACATTAAAAATCTCGGAACAATTTTACAACGATATGAATAACAACCGAGTTAATTAGATATCTGCTTGATTAAGTGTAATTTCCTTCTTGAAAATCTTTCTTGAAGAGAACACACGATCTTTATCTTTTTCTTTTTCAATTTTCCTTAATATTATGTAATGTTAGCCTTATGTAAGGCTATATTATGTACACCTGATTTTGACGTTGTTCTCGTATCTTGTTTCAGGTGCCAAATATATTCTTAAATTAGACGATGACGTTTTTGTTCATTTACCGGCCATGCTGGACTTTCTTACGCATGGCCTTTCGCCGTGGGGTGCAAGACGTCTGATTCTCTGTGATCTTCTGTCGGCTTCCGCAGTGAAGAGATCTTGGCGCTCGAAATGGCGCGTCTCTCCTCAGGAGTATCCCGGTAGACTTTATCCCACGTACTGTGCCGGATGGGCGATCCTATACTCCCCCGATAGTGTATTTATACTGTACCGCGAGGCCCAGAAGCAGCCGTACTTCTGGATCGACGACGTGCACATTACCGGGACACTGGCTAGGAAAGTAAATTTAACACAAACCTCATTACACTCTTGGGTGCTTACGACCGAGAGCATGCGGGACCTGCTGTCGAACCCGAGCGCTCGACGGGATTTTCTGTTCGGGCCTCCGGATCTAACGGAGAGCGGAATACGAGCCTTACATAGTCTGGTTACTAAACCACGGCCTAGCAGTGAAAGCCTATTGAATTAAAAGTTTAATAGAACAATTTCATTATACTTGGTCGCCGTAACGCGAGGACCGAAGAAAGGAAGAGAGGTACGAATAGCGAGTGTTCTTATACTTTCTGCGTATCTTAATTCTACATGCATCGCGGTATGCCCTGTACAACAGTTCAACCTAAGTGTTCGATTATTTGCACAATGTACAAACGCCATGTTATGTGTGACACGTACATAATAGTGCGTTACATATATATGCATATGTGTGTGTATATAGATATAGATATATATTATATGTACACATACAGATGCGGCAAACACATATGCATGTGTAACAAAATATTACGCGAAACTAGCAATTGTCTAACTTAAACAAGGAATGAAACGGGTATAATTTCGGTGATTTCAATTTCCCGTACTGTAGATATCAAGAGACACAGTCGTGTCTCGCGCCAAGTCACGGCCAGCAAACAGCGAGGCGGAAACGTGTATACTTATATGCAATTCGCCTAGTTCAGAGTACTTTAAATTATCTTAGAGTAATGCCTGGACCGACCGAGTTCCTAATATTTGGAAAAGATCCTTACGCCGACCGTTGCATTTACATTGTCGCGATAATACATAGGGATCAATATCACGCGTTTGTGGCATCCGAACTCGGCGGAATAATACCGGTTTCAATTCCTGTATTCAATTATTATTTATATTCGGAAAATACTCAGATATATAGTGTAGGTTTATCCGCGTTATATTTACTTACTAAATTGAAAAGGCTCATTTCTCTCTACTCGAGACTGTCAATCTGTAATCAGGGCTTGTAATCAAATGTTGTTTTAAATAAAACTAATTCCGAGGACGTTCACAATTTTACACTCTAGGTTTTTTAAATCTTCAAATTATAATTGTATGTATTTTTATAATTATGACATGAAGTAACCAATTGTTTACACCACAATTGCAGTACTTGTAATTATATTGAAATACCTAAGTTTTTGATGTATAGATTGTATCATTTTATCAGTCATTTGACTGCTGTGTAGTACGCACGCACACACACGCACACGTATTTATAAATTTCTGCGTTAAACGTGGAAAGCGAGAACAAATATTTTATTATTGCAAATCAATTTGTAGACATCTATTTGTAAGATTTTTCGCGACATTTTACTTGTATATATCTTCGATTATATGTGATGAATGATTATTACTCGGTTTAGTAAATTGCTTACGAGCCCTGATTATCAAGTGAATTGAATTAAGTTAAACTTGATATTTTGTGCAACCTTCGAAATATTAATTTGTTACTCTAAAAGGACGAAACATCAGCTATTTTTTTATTTACACTTATAAAAATGCCAACATGTATACAGGTGACCCTTGAATAACACGGTACTTGAATTGCACGGCGTCTCGAATCTTCTTAGCCGTATTGCTCGATTCCGAACGTCGTACGTGACTCCTCTGCATATATCTGTGCGTCAGATCTACAATTTAAGCCGATTTCGCTATCTATAGACGGGTTCTCGTGGCAAGATACTCCCGGTGGGTTGCCATTACTTTTCGAGTCTCGAATAGCACGGTAAAAAATTGTGTCAGTCCTACTTTTCAAATTTTTTAGTTATTTTTTTTATAATTCCTTGAAACTAAATGCTCAATTTTATATGGATCTGCACACAGTCTTGATTTACACGGTTTTCAATAACATGGAACGTGATCTTGTATGAACCTTAAGTCTCGAATAACATCAATAATACCAATAACACCAATTATTCGAAGATTACCTGTATATAAATATGGGAAGGATAGTATTAGTATTGAAGAGGGCGGCGAAAGTTCAACGCGAAACTTGCGTGTCTCGCGTTCGGAAACATGCTCCTCTCGCAGTGATAGAAATTTGCGAGAGATTGAGCGTGTTACTTTATTGTAAATTTATTAATCGGCAACAAGCAACGGAACTTCATCGTGGAGCCACACTTGTGAATGTACTTAAATGTAATGTAATAACAAGGAAATTTTAAGATATTACATTGTTACGCAAGAACATTAACGAGTCGGATTAATATTGTTACGTAGCAACAAGTACAACCCCAAAACAAAGGGTCCACTCGCAATTAGATACAGAGATCGCAGATATTTGTCCGTTTTTGAACGTCTATAAATTTTTTATGTGAAAATCCGTTGGTCATCACGATTGTATCCGGTACTATGAAAGTACGTGCCTGCAAAACTGTAACGTGTCAAGCGTGAAAAACGTGCTAGCTTTTAGTTACCGTGATTTTTTTAGGGTCGATAGTGATTCGCATTGTACTGTCTTCTTGTTTTTTTTTTGTTTTTTTTTTTAATCTAAAATACAACGAATGTGTATACGGAATAAAACACAGGATTCCACCCGTCAGCACCGTACTCAGAGCCGAATCTCCTGTTGTGATATAACAGAGACGGGAGAAATTCGGGCTCTATCGTCACTTCAAGTATTAATTCGCAAATTCTGGAACTGGGCAATATATTCATATTATATTATAGCATAAAGAAATTGGTGATTATTAGTTACTAAAGGATCTCACGCATTATTCCTCTATGTATGTTCTCGAACGTTTTTACTCGTTACTGAGTTCTTCTTTATATATACCATTGCATGTTATCACGTATCATTTTCGGAAAGAGGGAGATATCCCTATTGCGATAATATCAAGTATCGCATAGCATAATATAATTCTTGTGATGGAATAAATATACTTATAATTTAAATAAATAATGGAATTATTTAAATTACACGGTGTATTTTTCATGTTCATTCGTATTGGCTTTGCGTAACTTTTATTCGACTAGCGAACAAAGATATCTCTAATAATCGTAAACAACATTAAATATATAACTTAACGTGAAGAAGCGTACGCAGAGATGAGCTCAATGTCAAAAGTAATGATTGAAATATATCACTAATAGTCTAAATGCAAAATTAGAAATTAAATATACAATTATTACGTGTATATAAAAAGAGTTGCGTTATAAGTGTTAATTAGTGATCACTACATCTGTGATAATTGTAGAGTTAGATGAGACAATCAGATATTACGACTGAATAGGGTAACAAGAATATATATATAGAAGTAACGTACAATCGGATATATACTTTATTGGTCCAGCTGTTTAACTACGTAGAACTATTTATAAAACTTTACAAAATGCTCAACGTGTTGCAATAAGGGAACCTTGCTTAGGTATATTTACAAGGCAACGGAGTTACGCGATTTCTAACAATCGATTGACGACAAAGCTGTTATGCGATTAACGTGATTACCGCAGGTTCCTCGAGAACATCCATTACAATTTCGTGATATTTCGGATTAAGATATTTTTCATCGTAAACGCAACGTGATTGTGCAAGTACCTCCAAGCTCGGATTTTGATCTAACTAGAAAAACTCGCTACACAAATCTCTCTCAAAATGTGAATATAAAATTGAACAAAATTTTTAATGTTATACAAAATCATTGTGAGGAACATTTAATTCTTCGTGCACCTATATCGTAGACACATACACAATTAATTCTGAAATTAGGTCATCCTGAAAATTATAATCTTTAATATAAATGGTAATTTACGAATAAAAGTAGCATACAAATGATCTCTTATTAGATTTTAATGATAATTTAATAATCATGATAGATTTAATAATGTAAAAAAAAAAGACACGTTTTGTATAATATATATTACGCGAGCAAAATGTACCATACAAAAGTATACCATGATATTATGAATTATGATATAGACATAAAAGTAATTTATAAATAGCGTCAAATTTGTGAATTTATTACTACCAGCATTATTGACGTAATGGTTTCATTAATTTTGACAGTAATAAATTCATGAAAATGCATAACTTTTAAATTTACCCTTTTGTTTCCTTTAATTCTTTATGCACCTCGTTAAATCAAAATACATGTTTGTACATATAAAAAAAAAAAAAACGAAAAACTCCTAAATTATTTTTGTTCAAATATTTCTTGCTTTTACAAAATTTATTAGTAGTCAAAACATTATATGTTTCATAATTGCAGTACAGATAAACTACTATTAAAAATATTGTTAAACGATCAAATTGGTGCAAGGAGTGAAAATAATTCGTAAATCTTTTGAGTCTTATGTAACGAAATATTACGTTATGGCGACATAAGCGAATCCCATGATTTCTACCAAAATCGTTTACAGTCCGAGGTGAACTATTTGTCTACCGTGTAAAATTCGTTAACAAACGATTTAATGATCGCGAGAGATTAGGAAAAAATGTCCTATCGTTTACAAATGTCCCGACAGAACACGAAGACGTTTAATCTCGTCGATTAATTCGTAAAATTACCACATGCGATTTCTCCATTGCGTGCGTTCATCGAAAATCGAGACTCGATTATATCCTATAAAAATTGGCAGTATACAAACAATTCATCACATCAAAAGTTAATGTGTATATATATATATATTTTTTTTTTATATTAAAAAAGGTCTCGTAACGAACGTTAAGATTGGTAACGTTTATGTTGATTCTTATATATATTGATTCAAAGAAATCGGATACCTTAATTGTTCAACGCGACTAAGAAATACTCTGTAACATTATAGACTACAACTTTTACGATCTAACAAACTCGCCGCTTGACACGCGTCGATAATTACACGTAGTAAAAACAGTTTTGCTCTAATGCAGGGGCACACGTTCTAAATTCTATCGTGCGAACTGCGGCACATCTGTGTCCAAAGGAGTTCACACCGTGAAATATCTTTTGCGTTATTTTTGCGGATAACGACGTGATAATGTAATACAATTTTACATGTAATAGAGAAAGTACGGACGTACAGCTATTTAAACGTGAAGAATGGAAACGACGAGAGATTTAGCTCTTCATTTACCTGATCGTTAAACGATATAAATTATGTCTGGGGAACCTGACTTTGGCCCCGTATATCGTGCGCCCCTGCTCTAACAGCTTTAACTTCCTAATTTATATCACTTAGTGAACTCGGGAGAAAAAATCGTGGCCCACATACGGGCCAAGAATAGGGATTGCGTTAAAAAGAGAAAAAGGAAACGTGTAAGCTGAAAAGGATACGTTCTGATTGACTCTGATATTTCCCAGACGAGACGTCACGTGAATTGAAAATCGTTCGTTTCGTGAATCGGAGATTGTTCCACTTTTCAGAGATTGAATCAATACGGCGGTGCGTATTAATTTAATTGGATTTCATTGTATATATATATATATATAGGAAATTCTATTCTCTGTAGACTTCCTTACGTAATAACACTGCCCAAACTATGACAAATTCAACTACGAGTTCTATGTAATCTACATTACTTACTACTTTCTTACAGTCGGCAAACACCTTCGCGATACTTTCTACCGTTTCTCGACGATCGAAATCAACTGCGGCAAGGAGATGCGGCACGATGACTCGTATCGTGTGTAATGATTAATTTCGACATATAGCAAGGTGCGTCATACGAGAAAGTAGGAATAATTAAGTTACCGTCGTTAGCATCGTCGCTCACATTATTAGATACCTAGAGCACTTAATATTCAGGTACTAATTATGTTACCGTAAGGTGATTCGGGATTATAATTAGCTTTACACGCTGAATAGGAATAGAGCCGACATTTCGTGATAGCACATATAGCTAATACGCCGTAAACGGTTTTTTTTCAACGATGAATACGAATCGCGCGCGGATACATAAAAATAAGAAGAGCACGGCTGTTTAACATATTTTAATCCTGAATGAGAACATATATGCATATAGAATATATGCATATGTAAAATGACGTATTTTAATCCTGACTGACAATGAGAATATATGTAAATGAAATTCCTTCATATATATATGTATATATAGATTCTTAAACAGGAATCTATACGTATATGTGAAAGAATTCCTCACAATCGTAAAGTCCCAATGTCTAATTGAACGAAAGCGAGAAATCTGCAACTAGGTACGCAAAGTCCATCGATTCGCCCTAATTTATTTACCTACCGCTCGCGAAGATCCCCTCGCGTGCGTCCGACCGGTTTTCGCTCGCTCGAAAAGCGTCCGCGCGATGTTTTATACCTATCAATATTTAACGATTACCTGCGGCGCGGGGCGTTTCCGGAGACCAGCTCCGTGCGCTGTACATATATTTCCATCTATCGAGAAATGACGCGTCTGCTTTTAATCACTTACAATTTACACGTGTGCGTGCACATATATGTACGTATATATATATATAAATGTCACGTCGAAATTCTATACGACAGGGAAGATATCAGTTTGTGAAATATTTGCGCAGCCGACTAATCGGACAGTTAACGTCAAAGTGGAAACGGATACGAACCTGCCGCGAATTCAGACTAAAACTCGATTCGTCCATTCGTCTCATTCGAAATGCAAATAACGAGGGGATGCTCCAGGGCCAAGGAGGTGATCCGCGTTTAAGGATAATGCATTCAAAACTGTTCGCTATTCTCCGTCACGGGATGTGGATAACGACTCCGGCGACCCGCGCGAGAAGAGTCGAATGGAAAGGTATATTTATATAAATGAAATGAGGAAACCCATTCGACTATTCTTTCGCTGCAATCGTTAATCGTGTTTTTTCTAAAAAGAATAGGAATAGCATTCTTAAAGTTCTTCAAGGAAAAAGAACGAAATTTTGATTACGACTTGCCACGACTTCGCCGTTGAATGTGCGTTTAGCCAGCGGATAGTCGTTTCTTCGGCAGTTAATACTTGAAACAAGCGCGTCGACACGAATAAATACTTTCCTAATACGCGCGCAATACACTTCAATCTCGTCTATTCGATGGAGATTTGCTAGCTAATTCAATTCAATAGTCGATCGCTAACTAGGAGGACAACGTAGCAGGAATGTTTCTAAAGAGCGATGTTTAACTGTCATTCCTCCTTGATTTACGATCGCATGATCGTAGCCAACTCGCGCGCGCGCGCACGTACGACTTGCGCGCAATTATTTCCTTTTTCATGGCCACTATTTTACTTCCCGCTTATGTTTGCAACTGCGCGCCGGCTTTTACGCTAATGGTCCCCAACCTTCCTTCAAGAGCCACCTTAAATTTTCCGGCAAATTAGACTTACGCGACGGACGCGAGGAATAAGAAAAAAGGGGGAAGGTAAGCCAGCGGATGGTGTGTAATAATAAAACGTGATACAGCGCGACGTAAATTATAAAAAGAAACGCGATCCTCTGCTCTTTCCCGATGCGATCCTACTTCCGGAGCGTGAGAAAGACAAGAAGGTAAAAAAGCTTTTACAGAAGCTTCCTGAGGCTTTTGTACAAGTCTGAAATCAATATAACTGTTCATGCAGATCGCGTCTCGATGAAACGTGATAGCCGTGTCGCCGTTACTGACCAACTATACTGCAAACGCGAAATTTAAAATCCTAGGATGAAACGAACGTTGCCGAGCTCTCTGGTGCCCATTAGCCTAATATGACGCGCCGACAGGAGGGTCGTCGGGTGAATCCCATCGCCTTACACGCTGGTGGTGATCTGCTCTATGACGGTGATGTCGCGGTGGCGACGCGGCCGGGTCCGGTACGGGTCCTGATGGCCGAGACCTTCCGGCACGCTCTTGCTGGGCCTTAACGGCGCGTGGTGAAACTGCGGATGGCAGTAGTGGTCGACGATCGGATGGTGGTCGTGCACCCGCTCGACGAAGTCGCGCTCGCGCATGCCGTCCTCGACGTCCAGCGGCACGTGGAGGGACTGCGACTTGGGCAGCCGGGGCCGCGGCGGCGGCGGGCACGCGCACGGCGGTGGCGGCGGCACGATGCCGAGGCTGGAGAGACGCGGCCCCGGCAAGACCGGCGACGCCGGCTGCCGTCCCCAGCCGACCAGGAAGAGGAGCGCCGCGCCGCACAAGGAACTCAGCGTGCACGCGTAGTAGCCCACCCGCGGGCTGCTCGCGTTCATGTAACCTGGGGGAGGGACGACGGAGGTGCGATTAAAAACGCCGTGTAATCTGTCGCGCGCGCCTTTCAAGGAGGGCGAAGGGTTGGGCGATGAAAGGGGAAGACGAGACCGGGATCTTGGTCTCGTCTCGCAGGGATAGGACACGGAGGTGGAACTTTATTTCCGAGAAATTATTTCTAAAGATTCTTAATAGTTTCGAAACCCAGCAAACACCGACTAACAGTGAAATTATATCGATATAATAATTTCCTACTCAACAATGTAACTGTTATGTGCAAATATATGCTATATTACAAATACATACATTTATATTATTGAGTAGGAAATTATAATATTGATGTAATGTGTCAGTATTAGTTGGTGCTTGCTGGGAAGGAAATTTGCGTGAAATTGGTACGTTGAATTTGACAGAGAGTTCTCTTCCATCGTCTCCGCTCTTTTAAATACACTAGAAATAATCTTACGATAATGCTATTTTTGAAAACAATCTAATCTTGCAAATGGAAGGTCCGAAGAAAAAACGTTACGATCTTGTAGTTTGCAAGTTGTTTATTCTAAACATGAGATTGTTTCTAAAATGGACCTTACGAATTATTACGAATCTCGGAAAATTAATGTCCTTGATTTGCAACGTCAATTATCAGATTAATGTCACTCGTCATCGTCGTAACTGTTACTTAGATATTGTACGCTGATAATCTGATATATTTACAAGAAAAAAAAATTCATTTTATTAACTCATAAAATGGATTTTCCCTTAAAACGCTGTTACATGCCGTTTTATTGTCTTTATACTTCTTAAATTTAACGTACAATTTCGCGTGGACAGTACTGTAGCAGCGGCGAGGAAATTCCGAAATTACGAATTAATGAAATTTCAACGACTGAATTGTCGCTCCAGAATCCCCTTAAGCTCCTCAAAGTGACCGAAACTTGTAATTCTCGTAACGTAACAGTAACGTTCGTGTCTTACGAATATGCGTGACAGTTGTCATGCTTCCTTGAATATTCTCTCTCCGGAAAGGAGAGGCTAGAGGAGTGCATTTTCCACGTCCCGCACGTTATTATTATTAAGGACGCCGGCATTAAATTCATACACAGGGACCGTAAGACCATTAGTAGGGACGGATTTAGCGTGCGGGAGAGCGGATTTCGCCCACCTCGGTGGTTCTGAAGTTCTAATACTGTTGTACGGACGTTTGAAAGCATGAAGAATCTGCGTTTAGGAGTAAGTAACTACGCGCTTTATAATAGATACGATGCAAAGCCGGAGATATTATGTAGAAAGCGGTATTTAATGGCTGCGGTTACTTTGTGTAATATCCGTCGTCAACTGAACGTAAAAATTCGTCTCATATTATGCGAGAAAAAAAGAGAGAAATATAGACAGAATAAATATGTAAGGGTGTCTTCCTTTTCAAATTTAAGCTATAACATCGGCTTTTACAGAGAAAGAAAATTTATTTTATACACGTAAATATACTTAAGCCTGTAAGTGTGAGCTTGCGTTTAGATAAGAAGTAAAAAGGTCGTTTTCACGTGACCCGTCGTAATGATCCTCGAAATAAATCAAGAATGACCCCCGAGGACCTTACACTGGGCACCAGCGTAGGTACCTAAAATTTCGTATTTCCTGCGCGTACCTGTGAGAGGAACTCCAAGAAGGATGGGTAGGGCTTCCGCGGCTTGCACCAAAGCCCACGATCTGGCGAAGTGTCTCGCACGCAGCCTCTCCAGGGCCAGCATCTTCAGGGAGTAGAGTGTGCCGCCGAGCGAGGCACCGTAGAGCGCGGAGGCCAGCACAAGTCCGTGGTAACCTTGCACGCTACCAAGCGCCACTTGAGCTACGGCTTTAAGCAGAGGGGAAACCTAATTCGAATCGATAATCCTTGAGGCGTGATCCTTGAATCTACAATTCCTATAGGTCGTTCGCGCGCAAAATTCGTGCAGCACGATTTCCCAGCTTGTGTTTCCCTCCTACGCGCAATTCCTCTCCCGAGTAAAGGCTTTTCTTACGTGTGCGCAAACTCACTTACTGAATGTCAAATCGACCTGTGTTTCTCTCGCACGACTCGAATCGTGCTCCACAATTTTGCCGGGTTCAATTTTCATTTGAAAGGGAGCTTTATTGCGGGGCCTTGTAGCGAAAAATAATATATTTATATAGAGACACGAATAGCCCTTTTCGCAGTTATACGTCCCGATAAACTCAAGATCAAAGTAAAGAATCTACAGCAAAAACAGGATATAAATTCGGGAAATTCCATATAAACGCTAAAGAGTATGAGATGAGATAGCTGGAAAAAAAATGCAACCGCGTTAGATCGCACGTTGCCATTGTCAACGCGATGGGACGCAAGCATCTAGCAATTTGAACTTGTTTACGGTCAACTACGGGCATGTATGCGAAAGCGACCGCGAGATGTACTGACCAACCCCAATGAGTGCCGCTTGACAGAGATATTGCCTGGATACTAGGCACTGAGCGGAAGGTCTGACGATAACTACCCCCAAAGCCGCGCATCCGAGTGCCGCCGCCAGGCCCAGAAAGGTCTGTAGCAGTACCAGGGCGCTAGCCTCCAGTCCGTCCTGGTAGCCTTGCAGAGCCTGTAAGTGATGTTTCTCATTAAGACTGCGGGAAAGAACGCGCTATACGGATCGCTACGATAACGCGGACAATGACGCCGGTAACGACGCCCCGTCTAATATCGATTATCGAAATTGGCCCCGTCTATCCCCCCGAGATTACCCCGGAAATCGAGAAAATTAGGAAACTCGACGCTCGCTCGAATCTGCGTCATTAAACCCTTAGCGGAAATGCCACGTGATGTCAAATTGTCTCGCAACTTGACTTTCGGGTGCATTTGATGAATATTCTATTGCCGACTGAAATAAAATGGCTCGGACGACTTTTCTCTTTTACGATCCGTGTATCAAAAAGTACCGGTAATTCTTTCTCTATAAGGTACATTTATTACGGAAGAAGGAATTTCGAGGACGCATCGAAAGACAAAATTGATAACGCGAAATGGAATAAACCGTTCGTGACTTTTACCACGCCACGCCGAGTCTCTGGAGAATAGCGACCGTCGGGAGAGACGTTATCAAAGAGGGAAATCCCTCTCAATCACCGAGTGCACTTACGATATAGAAGGCGGGGGTGTAAAGACCGAAACCGGCAGCACCGGCGGCCAGCATGAGCATTCTCACGGGACGTGATCCCAGAGGACTCAGATCGACCAACGGCTGCCTCGGTACCTTGGTCCCGGATTTCTTCTCTTTGACTTTGCCGCGCTGATTCTTTAGATGCAGGATGGCTCGCCGCTGAGGATGGTACAGCGAGGCACTCCGGTAAATCAGCCCCAGGAAGAAGGCCAACGAGAGCGCTCCGGTTACCGATTGAAGTCCCAGTCGCCAGCCCAGCTTCCTGCAGGTAGATACAGCACGATTACGATCGCGCATCAGGAAACGCCGAATCAGCTGACGACGGTATACTGCCGGCTGAGTTTTTGCGCTCTCCGTTACGTCCCTTAGCTACGTTTTATATTACGAGTGAAAACCTGAAAACTACTGCACTTGCATTTCTGAGAGGAAATTTTCCGCGAGGCGTTTTTCCGCGTTGCAGGTACACTCGCCTTTTCACTCGCGAATCGTCTTCAAACGTTAGAGAAAAATTTGTAATATTTCAATATTTAGCTGATTACGTTTGATACACGAAAATATAATTTGTTTGATACCTTGGAAATTACAGTAAAACTAAAATACATTGTTCGTTAAATATTTAATTTATGATTCAAATATATCATGCTCCAGCATGAAAGTCGTTTAAATTATAATATAGATCACAACAAGAGATTGTGCCCGATTTTATCGTCGTTATCTCGGTGTGTAAAAATGAAGTACTTTTTTAATCAAAAAGATATAGATAATCTTATCAGAAAGTAATTTCGGAAAAATTTTCGCAAACAATTACTTTGAGCTAACGCGAAGTCAATGAACGATGAAGATTAACGACTAGATTTTTGAAGCTCAAACATACCATTACTTTCGTACGATTTCTGCAACTTATTACAAAAATTGTATAATAAAGTGACTTTTGATTTATGGCGCACGATGTTTCCAAATTATTTCGTTACTTCTTTTCGAGAAGTTATGAAATTCGCATTTAACGCGAGCGCATTGTCAAGCAGTATTGCCTTCGAGGAGAAACATCCATTTACTTTTGCTGTGTTATTTTCTTTCATCAGAACTTTATTAAAGAAACGTTTAGAAAGAAGCGTTAAACCTGACAAGTTTTAATACTCTGCAAACATTTAACGATCTTTAATATTTTCACTGCGCAGTGCGAACGTTAGGAAGCTTTATTTATTTCATTATTTAGCGAAACAAAGTAAAAGTACAAACGAGGTAAAAATACTTGAGCCAGGTGACAGTTAAAAAAAAAAGTACGTAGACATACATAAACAAGTAGAGCATATGAATCGTCGACCGACAAATTATAAAGTTGGGATTAAGAGATAAAAAGCAATTTAAAAAAAATAAAAAAAAGGCCAATGCATCAGCACATTTAACTTTAGGCGAAATTAACCCGCTACGAAAACATAATTTTTTAAACACTCCCCCGTGTATATATATAATATAATTACAAAGTTAACTCTCTCGTCTGTTCCGGTTACTAAAAAATACAAAGACGTACTTTTCTAATAAATCATCTGTATTTTTTGGGATTTTTCTCTTCAAGTGGAATACATACAGACGCCGTATTCTTCACGTTCAGCCGTTTGCACGTGAGAAAGGCGAGTGTTTGCAAATAATAGTGCGGCTCGCGAATAAGAAGATTAAAATAAGGGATAAAACTAAGTTTCTACGAAATGTATGTATTCAACATATTATATGTCGGTACGTGAGCGAAAGTTGCGCTTTAATCCTCCCTCGACGTAAAGATAATAAGATCTCCACCCGGATCTATGACTATTCATAATATATATCCGGTAGGTATACGTTTTTACATGGACACGAGCTGTTATCTTTGCGAGCGGAGCGGCTGAAATTTATTTTCCGATACGCGCGCCTTCCCTCATTCGCGCGCTCCCTATCTCCCGCGGGTGGAAACGCATATTAAATGTTTATCATATATATTCCCGGGGTCAGAGATGATGACGGTTCGGTAACGTACGGCACGTGTAATAAACCGCCCGCCGCGCTGGCCACCCCCGCTCGGTCAGCCGGTCGATGCGTTCGATATGTTTGTGACAGAGACGGCGAATTATTCGGCAAAAAGCCGGCTCGCGGCACATTCGCGATTGAAGCGTTGTTTTAACGCTCGCGGGTTTGTCGTTATCACGGAATTTTATATAATGTCCGCGAAATCTTTTTTGCGTGCACCGCATTGCCGGATAATCGTGTACCGCGCCCCATCCGTCGTTCTATGCCATATGCGTACGATAAAGTTAAACTGTGTGTTGCATGCGGTATAATGGGGAAGGGTGAACAATTTATCACGTATCCGGCGTATATATATATTATAAATATTGCCCTGGAATTTACGGTAACGTAAAAAGGATGATCGATTTCCAAGATAAGACACGCAATTCCGCGGAAATAAATTCTGTCCGGTTTAATTAAATTATTCTTTATAATTATTACTTCGCTCAAATAAATATTATTGGGCAAATTGATGGGTCAAATCATATGAAATATGATGTGCAACAGAATGGGTAACGAATATGATGTGCAACGGGAATGAATATAGACATTTCGGCAGTTTATTGCGTGTAATTTAATTCGGTATGTATAATGTTTAATGAGTCGACAAAAATAATTACTGAATCGTGAAGAATAATGTTCGGCTATCTTTTTAATGTACTTTTCACTGTAAATTAATGGATAATTCGTTGTTGAACTTTCATCCTTTGAGTTTGGAAAGAAGTGCCATTTGCTGCTTTGGAACGAGAAGGAGGAGGAGGAAGAGGAAAAGAAGTATGGAAGTGTAGAAAAGATAACATTTGAAAGAACAAATCTAATGTCACTACCATAGTCGTAGAAGAAATTCGCCTAGTGAACAGCATCCGCAATGCAGTGATTCCAGCGCGAGATAAAACATAGATATCCGCAACTAGTTTTTATGACAATATTAATTTACCGACAAACGCATTTGGCTATCGAAAAACGTTTGCTTGAAACAAAATTGTAAAAGCGTAAATTACAATGAATTGTATTGATTTTATCAATTTTCCATATGCAACACATAAATTATTTTCCAAAATCAATACAGCCGATTTAAGCTCAAGACGATAAAAACTCTGAATAATTCCCTTCTGAATTTAAAATGTTGAGAAAAAAAAGCAAGATATTTAAAGAATATTTGTTCATTGTTTAACGAGCTTCTGCGTTACATGCATCGTTTCCATGCTAATTTCTTTTTATCGCGCATAATACCGCTCCGAATATGTTTCAAGATATTTCCGTATTTTATATCGTAAATTAGCCCGGTATATCGCCGACCTGGGCAAACTTATCCAGTTATCGAGTAACCCATATATCGACTTAGCGAGTTACTCCAACAACCTGACGATATTATGTTCGTCGGTCCAGAAGAGCCCGATCTCTAATTGGACATGCTTTTATACCTAACAGAAACTGCCACATAGCAACGGCAATTAAGTGCACGTTTAATAACCCGCATGTATAACCATCGCCGCATTTTGTCTACATAGGTACAGGTTAACATAGACGAGAGTTAAATCACGGTAAACATCTCTCCCTCATCGACAGAGGAAATTCAACCAACATTTCATATTAATTTAATCTCTCCCCAATATAATTCTATGAAAGAAAAATTACGCTATGTTTATTTTTATACTTTTGAGAAAAGTAAAGCGCTACGTGTGTTGTTTCGGTAATATATATAATTCACCCGCTATTTGTGTACACAGTTATAAAACTGCCTCAAGTCCTTTCAACTACGCGGTAGTCGGAAATTAGAGAACCGCCGGCGCCGGCCGTGTCGTTCTAATATCAAAGCACACGTCGATCATTTAGTATTAAAAATTAAGAGCTTTAAGTGACGATTAAAGCCGCGGTAACCACATCTCGCTCTTTAATTAATTTCAACATGACTTTAATAAGATTCCAGGCGTAATTTTAAAACGCGCGTTAAAAATTGAAAGAAATTAAATGGAAATAGCAATCTTTCGCGCAGGCAGGTTTCACCGAAGATAAGACGGACTAATCTCGTCGTAGAATCCTCGATCGCGAAAGCGGACGTTCGGGGATCCGGGATACAACTGAAAATAATTTGCCGAACACTCACGGATAATAGATCAATGATACTAACAAACGCCCGTGGCAAACTCCAAACGAGCTATTTCGATAGTCGGCGGAGACAGAAAGGGGAGGGACGTGCAGAGAGAGAAAGAGAGAGAGAGAGAGAGAGAGAGAGAGAGAGAGAGAGAGAGAGAGAGAGAGAGAGAGAGAAAATGAAGGGCCGGGACCAAATAGAACGTTCAATTATTCCACGTCGAATCTGTTCGCTGTTTTTGTGCACAGAAACTGTCGTTGCGCCCCGCAACGTCCGTACGCTTCGGGGGGAGGGGGGGGGGAGGACATGCAGTCGCGCGAAAATCTACGATAAAAGGGTGGTGCGCACTGAAAGCAGTTTTGTCCGTATGTTACACGCTGCCGCTCGACTTCTCCTCGTACGCAATTTGTTTCGGGAGTCATTGTCGTCAAATATCGTTACTACTACCAGCGAAATTCATCGTTTTCGAATACCACTTTCACGGAAAATAACTGCGTCACGTATGTGGCTTCTGTTTCTACAGGGAGGGAGGGGGAAGGGTGAAATTTATCCGAAAGTATTGTTGCATCTTCTAAAATCTCAATACTTTTGAAACATTTTGCTCTTCTTAATCCTTGTTAAAGCAAAATTAAGTGTGTTATCCTTTTATTCGTTTCTCAATGATTCAATTTTCGATAAAAATTAAATAATACAATGTATAGAATTTTTTCTTCATCTTAATTTCTAGGAATTCATTGAAAAACTATTTTGTAGTTCTGTATAGAAACAATATTCAATTAATTAATATGTTTAGCTTTAATTTATTTGTCATAGAGTAAATAATTTTATCTATATCTAATCATCTATTCTCTCGTAAGTTGCATTTTTAACGAATGTCAATTAATTCACACGACCGTGCGACAAACTCTTCCGTAGTAATCATTGACGGATACTTCAAACGCGAACGACGCCGGCTTTCGCGATTTTTCCGGCATCTGCCGATTTCCGTCGCGTGCGATGAAAAAAAAAAGAGCGAGCGAGCGATATTAAATTTGCATCACGCGCCCACACGTGCAAAGAAATGGCACGACCGAAGGTTAATTGGATCTTCTCCGCTCGACTTGAGCGAATCGTCGGACCGGTGCACATTCCTAAGGGAGCTATAGGCTAATGCATACACATCTCTCCCCCCGCGCGTTCCCCCCGTAATATATGCGATAACTCACCCGACCGCTTCTTTGTAGACGACGCTGAAGAGCACTATTCCCACGCCGGTGCCGGCCTGCACCACCATCTCGACGAACTCCCGTCGTTTTCTGAAGTAATTGCCCAATACCAGACTGGCGGTTTCCCTCACGAGGCCAGCCCCCGTGCCCAGCACCAGACCGTAGCTGTTGCATTTTGTAAAGGTAAATCGTATGACTTTGCAGCGGGAGTTGCCGCGCGAAAGGATATAAGCTGAGGCGATATTTTAAGCGGAAAGCGCGGAGAGTTTCGCTACGCGAAAACGAGTCGCTGACGTTTTCAAAGAAAAACTCGGGCAGCTGGGATGTATTGAGCCGGAAATATTCATTTCTCATCATTTTTTAATATGCCCTTTCCGGTTAAAGAGGTACGGGACGCTATTACGCGCGTTTTCAGCTTTAAAAGCTATTCAAAAGCAGAATTAAACGAATGACTATTACCATAGAAATATGTAACTCCGCGCATTGCCATATGATACACATAATACGTAGAGAATGCATTTCAGAACTCACAATTATCAACTAAATTTTCGGTGCGGAAACGTAAATGTTTTTCTTCTTTTTCTTTATAAAGTATTCCCGTTTTAATTTGACGCACGAATATAATCCGCGACTAAAGAGAAATTTAAAGCACACAATAAGCGTCCGCATAAATAATTACTCATTTTCGCCGTAAAAAAACAGCTTCGATAATTCACTGAACATGCTATTAATATTTCATCCCTCGCGTAAAAGTTAACAAAAACACTCTCTCATCTGCCCTTCGATTATTTTTAATGCAACATCCATCACAATAATTCTTCGACGGTTAAACGTCGCCTGCATGCAAGTTGATAAAAAATCGACCCTCGCGTCCTACCCATCGATTATTTCTGAACAGCCATCAGCTTTTACGCGATAAAACCTCCACCCGGTCGAAAACGTGTCGCCCGGGCGGTCGATAGCTGTAGCATTTGCGCCGTTACGCACCTAAGGAGCACTTGATGCATCTGGACGGCGAACGAGGTGAAGAGCGACGCCAGGGCCAGCACCAGGCCACCGATCACCGCCGTGAGCCTCGTATTGCCACGGCGACACGCGCCGACGACCAGCGGCGCGGAACCCCGGGAGATCGCGGCGCTCAACGCCCCCGCCCACACTGAAACATTCACCCGATAAGAGTCACTTTTGACGGGCTATTAGAGGCACGACTGACGGAAATCAGCGGGGCGCGATGCTCCCGAATATCGCGCGGTTCCCAATTATCCTGAATATCGCGGCCTCAACCCCCGGCGCGGCGCGGACGTTCCGGAGAAGCGCGACGGTTTTATTCGGCCGACCTCTCTCCTCCTCGCTATGGTCCGAGCACAACGGACGGAGCTCGTTTGCTGATTGATTTCGCGTTTGTGAGCGCTAACGAGGAAACGCTCGCAAACCGGAACGTTGTTGCCTCTCCTTGTCCGCGGATGGACGAGACTCGCGCTTCGAAATGGGCGAAAAATAATTTTTCACGTGTTTTTCATCCCCTTGCCGCGTTCGCAGCTCGCGCGGGAACCGCGCTTCGCGCTCGGATGCGGAAACAGGTCGAAGACACAAATTCGCGCAAATGTTGTTCCGACACTTTTTTTTTTACCGCGCGTCCAAATCCACGAAGCCTTTTCGGAAAAATGTATTCATCACCCCCGGTATTACTTTTGCGACGATTAAAATTACGGCCTGAATTCCTCTTACGAAAATAGCGGGCAATTTTTTATAGAAAAGATCTCGTAAAGATTACTCCGTAGGTATATCTCTTGACGCTAAATAATTACGTCGTTACATGATCCATTTTATCTCATTTCGTTATTTAAATTCCAGGCATTTGTTACCTCGCTACCTCGCTCAGCGTTGCGATATAACGAGAAAAATATTTTCTCTTCTTCTCTTGCTTTCTAGGGCTAGGGTACCGTGTTTTCGAACAAAGTCATCGGATTTATCACGCGACTCTTCGTAATTACTCTCAGTCGCGTCGGATTTCGCAATTACGACGAAATCTTTGTAACGTGAACTATGCTAGTTTTCAAGTGACAAGCTAGTTTTCAATTAAATCGCGTTAATTACTGTTTACGACGATAATGCCTGGCTCTCGAATTCCTCGATTGTTTCAAGAAGAGATAAACGGGTCTTCCACCGAAGGCGTTTGTAAAATTAAACCAAAATCTTATAACGAAATAAGATCAATCGTGTGCGGAGTGATTTGCGGCGGGAAGTGACGGTGAGACGTGGAGTGGAGAAGGCAATTCGCGGATTTCCCGATCGTAATCCGCGCGGACGCGCGTAAAGATTTATGCAAAACTTCACGCCCTGTCGCGATTACGCGGATGAAAATTCTGATATCTGAAGACAGCGCGATATGCGTCGTGCCCTGCAAACGCGAAAGACTTCGCGGCACGGAATACGAAAACCGCGTCGTCGGCCGGTCCGATTTTAATGCGGCATCGCGTCGGAGCGCGCTATATAGCTGTATCTCTCTGTAATGCTAAAATTGGACGGGGTTACGTCAATCGTATCGACGTACGTCTCCCGTAATCTCGTAAGAGCATCCGCTTTTTACCCTTTTAACTTGGCGAAGTAGCGAGAAACGCCTCTTTCTTTTTATAAATACATCGTGCCAATTCCTCGCGAACGCGCGCGGCTCGCAAACGTTTCGCATATAATCGTATACCCCGATATGCGAAAAACCCTCGAACTCGGCAGATATGAATAATCGCATTCAAACGCATTTATACGATGCGCAAGTTAAGCCGCTATCGTTTTATTTGGCTCGCACAATTCTGTCAATTTATCTATGTGTGCCACCCCCTGTCTAGTTGTCCATTTGTCTACATGTCTAAAACTTCGAGCGTTCGACAAATGTTTGGAGACAGACTCGTGAACAATTTCAACAAAGTTTTACAAAAAGATATATAAGAAAGTAGTTTAACCGAGTGTAGAATAAGTGGACATATGTATTAAAAAGACAAATGGAATTTTTCGAAATATATACTGAAAAATTCACAATGTTTATCACGAAAATCACAGTTTTTTAAAAGCTCAAGAGAGTTTTAAAATATACATAATAAAATTAGATTTTTTAGGTAAAAATACTTGAGATAGAATATCTGAGATAATATAAATATTTACGGTGATTAAAAAAGAAATAAATTTTTATTGTTAATTTATAAATTTTAAACTTAATTCGGTTGTTTAGATTACAATGTAAAGTAATTAATTAACTAAACGCAAAATTGAATTTTTACTGAGGAAAAACTCGATATAATTAATTGAGAAATTAGATCCTGTCAGTTACACTTTTCGGTGCCAGACTCCGGTTGGGATTTCCAATGTTTTCGATCTAATCGAGCGTTAAATTAAATCCCCGCTTGTATAATAATCAATTTGAATATTTTAAATTACTCGTACATGAAACTTCGAATATTAGTTCGTTAGTTCACTTTAAAAACATAAGACTTTTTACGAAAGAGACTAGGTGCAAATCATGAATAGAGCAAGTTCTTTGCAATTAGATATGTTCTTCTCCGCGAAATCCTATATACTTGCAAATGAGCGGCCGACTTTGCTAAACAGGCGTAAACATGTCCTCGTCGGATACACGAAAGAACTGAGGGAATGACGCCTCGTCGGTGGATATACTCCAGGTGCAATATTACGCCCGAAATGAGAAGCGGAGAAGCATGCATTTCGTCGCTATATATACGTTCGAATAAAGTCGCGTTAGGAAAATTACTACTTGCCACGCGCGCGTATGTAATTATACGCACATAAACGTGCAATGTTATGCCCCGTGGCTTGACATTTCGCACATTTCTCTTCTCGAGCTCTCACGAGACTCGCGTGCACATTTCCGCGCAAATTCGAGAACACCAAGGAACGCACGCCATGTGTCAAATAATAATGCAGAAAGAATAAAAAATATATATATACATATACGTATAGAATGCCAATTTCGAAGAATTTTCTTCCTTAAACATTATGTCGACACTTTTCATTAGCAAACTGATTCACGTAATTTATGTAATCGGTTCATCCATTTTTGCATAGAATAGAAAAGATTCTAAAGGCGAAGCGTTAACACTTTCCTTATACATATACATATATCCAGCAACGCGCGTAATTTATGTTTAATCTTTGAACTGAGCACATTTAATCCCGGTGTTAAAGATAAAATCGTCGGATCGATCCTGAAATGAATATGCATTGTCCGGCTTCGTTACGACTTAAAAAAGGCTCTCGAAGAAACCTGGATATTGGTGCGGCGAGGCTTCAACAGGTAGCGACTTCGGCTCGACGTTCTTATGCGAATAATTTATGAGTCTGGACGCTTTTAGCGCTATTTGCACAAGTGCGACCAAGTGGACCAAGTGGGATGAACCCTCGCTTAGAATTTCACGGATCGGATTTTGCAAAGCCCTTTTGTACCCAGATTGGATTTGTCCGCAAAATGCTTGCCCTTTTACCGTCCTATATTATTCTCAAGACAAAGAACGCGAGTAAAACGAGGGGCTACTAGCGCAGATAATAGCTGTACAATCTTTCGATACAACTTGTGTCGCACAAGATTCAGGATCTATTGCAGAAATGATCCGGAAGTAACTGGACCGTACTTGGAATTTTCCGAACGTTAAATCATCCCGGTACACCTATCGCATTCCGACCTTTGTCTTCTTTACAGAAAGAGAGTCGTCTTTCGCAAACGTGTTTCTATTATAAATCGCAAGCATTTGAAAGCCAATACACATCAGGGAGCTTGTGTCTTTTATTGCGTCACGATGATATATGAAAACACGTCATCGAAACGGGGCAGGATAATTTTTCAAAGTGGTGCACGAAACTCCGTCGATGACACTGTGCTTTAAATACGTTCTCGACGAATAAAAGAGCCTTTTCACGGCGGTCTTAGCGTAGAGCGGCAGCAAGGAACTCGGATAGACGATAGCGTAAAGCCTTTGTTCATACTTGTCCCAATGCTCGTCCGTCATTACATATTTTTCTCGTAACGCTCAATGACGTCTCTCCTTGCAAGATCGCGCGCATCCCGGCTGCATCCTCTTCGTCGCTTTCATCTTTCAAGAATATTTCAGTAGCAGCGACCATCGGAGCAAGCGCCGCGATGTATTTTGACATCGATAAAAGGTTGGTCTAACGTTACATCATTTCTCTGCGCCGACCGTTTCAAAGGGTGCCGCGAAAATTACCATTTTCCGCAACTGTTCCGCTGTTAGCGGTGATTGTTGCCTTCTCGCTGGGCAATTGCTGTTATTTCTATGACTAATTGTCGACAGTTCGGGATAAGAAAAATGTTTAAGGAGCTTCGTACCGAGACGCGAAAAAGAAAGCACAAAAGCTTTCCTTTCGGGTACAAGTGATGGAAGATGAATCGCTTTTCACGCATTAAAAAGTCGAAGAGCTCGCTTGTAGTTTGTTAAAGACGTTAAAAAAGACAAAGCTTAAAGAAGAGCTTCCGCAAATAAATGGCAGTACCGTCGTCTTATTCGTCGCTTGGTTTTAAAAAGATTTTAATTTCGCAACAATTGTACTTTGATGCTTTGTTAAATCAGTAAAATATTTAATATTGAGAACCAACAAAATTGTGAAAGAAAACGGCGAGCAATTAAATGTCTAAGAAAAGAATCATCCCGAGTTATAAAAAAGTCCTGCCAATTAATGCTTATTTCAATTAGACATACATTATATATACACACATACACTTTTTTATAATTGTCTTATAAACTGAACAAAAATTTATTACAGCTCCGCTAGAAATCATGCTAACATTTCATTTCTCGAAAATCACCAAAATAAAAGCACCAATACTTATTTCTTACCAGAGTACACAGCCCTTATTGCGACAGATAAACAAACTGGCTGCCTACGTTTCAATTGTCCTCGGAAAATAATCGTGAGTGTTTTCCACAATTCGAGAGAGGTATCTATTATTAAAGAATAAATCTTCAAACAGAAGTTTATCTGTGTTTGATTCCGTGCGGTTTGCCCCGAATCTGTTTAATGTATATGTATATGCGATCAAGCACTCTCTGCGCTCGCCTGATGAAAATTGAAGTTAGTTTTCCCTTAATGAAATTTTAATCCGGCGCTTTTCCCATTTTTACTTGTAATCTTCATTATTTTGATTAATTTTTGAATTAAAATTTTTCTGAGAATAAAATATATTTTTATAATAATTATTGAGATGTACATTTAATATAAAAAATATTAATACACTTTTAATTACGACATAATACTAGACTTTTGTTATTTCCATTTTGTTCGCTATTTTCTATTCAAATTTGCGTTTTATTTCGAAATGATACGCATATGCAATTTTAATTAAATTTTAATTAAGTCATTCTGCTCAGGTATTATAGCGCTAAGATCTCGTAATTATAAAATAAGCATTAATAAATAATTCGTATATAATTGACTGTGTAGTTCCGCGACAGTGTAATAGAGAACATAAAGCAACAGATAAAAATAGCTATCTCTCTTATGAATTATGAATGGATGAGCGTGTTACAATCTGATTTATGGTGAATGAAAGATACGGATATTTTTATCGGAGATAGCGACGTGATAAATTTCACGCCCGCGGCTCTGTAAAATAAAAAGTACGACGCCCGCATCGATCATACCCACCCCCCGCGTACACGTAATGCTACTTAATGCTACCTCGGTTAATCAAATCGGAAGCGCCAACTTCGAACGTAAATGCAGTTGCGGTACGTTGCGTGACGATACACTATGTATCTTTGCGTAGGTTGAAAATATCCGTTCGGTTGTCGACGCGCGTAATCAAGAATCATTATTGATTTGACGTTTTGCGCACAAAGTTTTGAGAAAAGAGTCTACTTCTTCTGCTTAAAATTTCGCCATATATTCTTCAAGAGTTCCAAGTAAGAGTTCTAATAAAATCGTAATTAAACGAGTGGCTGAGCTAAATTAATGGTAACGAGATTTATTCAGGTTAGACTTTAAGAATGCGTCTTTAAGAATGCAATAAGAAGTTGCCTAAATTAAAACTTCGATTGGAAAACGAAGCTGAATGCGATCCAGGACTAAAGCTGTATATGCGTGAATGATTGCAAAAGTTACTACAACGAACAATAATTGGGAGTTTGATCGGGGAAAGTAAACTTCTGTGGGAACTTCGCTGGGCAAATTAAAAATCGATGGTATTTCCGCGATACTCGGAAAAAGTGGAAATTAAATTTGCCGGAGGAAATGCAAACCCGTAGAATAAAAGTTTTTTGAAATTTTTGAGACGAAAATACAGAGTTTGGTAACAGATGCCGCGAGAGAGCGAAAGGAAAGGGGGAGAAGGGTTATTCAGTTTCCCTTAAGCGATCAATATTTATTTTCAATATGTCAGTAATAACAACTTTGTAGCGCCTAAAGGCATATATCTCAGAGCACCTTGCAAATAACAGTTATGAAGTGGTTTAATAAATATAAAATAGATCGTTTATATAGCAGATAGCTCTCATAAATTCTAAATACTTCAGTAAGTACATTTGACAGAATGCATTAAGTATCTTTGCATTGTAAATGACTAAAGCTGAACAAATCTTATAGCGACTCCGTCTTTAAACGATATAAATTAACAAAAAAAAAATTTTCATTTTTTTTTTACAAGTGTTACCTAGTACCACAAATTCCATTTGTAAAAAAGTTTCATTGAAGTATCATTGTAAAACTATTTTTCGAACATATTTTCACTCGAATACATGACTTGTGCATTAATCCTGATGCAGCAAATCATCGTTTGTGAATTTTCGCATAAATAGTGAAGAGGCTTGTCATGCTCTCTGGCAGCCCTTTCCTTTAGAGCAACACTGTACAGGCAACACAAAGTCTTATCGCGGTAATTCGGTGTGAACTAAAGCTATTGACAATGCATGTCCGCCGTTTGTACGCCTCATGGCAGTTCGGCGCTAATTACTGGAGGGGTATTGTCAATACTTCGGATGACAAGTAAATATTGATGGTCTGAGAGACGCTTTACGACAGGCATCGCTGAGCCCCTAACTTTGACGAAGGAGTGGATAACTTTTGTTGAAACTAGGTCTATCTGGTTGGGGCACATATCCCAGCAGAGCGGGGCTCTCTACGTACATCAGTACGCGGCGGTGCATCGTTGCGCGCAGTATATCACACGGGAAAGAAATCCCCGAAGCTTCGGCCGCCTTACGTCTTTCCGGCTTATATAGCGACCGTATCGTACCCCCAATCGGCCGCCGAGCTACAGACACCGCACCGGTCGGGAGAAGAATCACCAGGAAGCGACACGTCGTGAAAGCTCTCCGTCGTTTAGCCGGACGAATACGTTTTCCTGACGATATCGCATCTGTCACTCCCTCGGGATCGTCCCGTATCGATCTCGACGACTAAGAGAACGAAAACTTCTCCAACGAAAATAAGGATAAAGTGAAAACAAGCCGCCGCATATCATGTGATGTAATACCTGACGAATAATTGAAACCATGAGGATACGCAAACATTTATACTTCTATAGCAAAAATTTTCTCTTTTCTTCCCCTTTCCCCTCTTTCTATCATCCTCGTTTATAAATTATTTATATGTATAAGGTACTTTTAAAAATATAATAGATGTTCTTCTCATCCGTGAATTGTTTAACCAAGAAACGCGTTAACACGTTGACACAATTATAATTTTAAGTTTCGTAGAATAATGAATATTTGCGTATGCAAATTATATATCTCCTTAGAGATATCTGCTTGACTAATAAGCGAGTTGTGTAAATTAATAAGATCTTTCTTATAATTTCTGGACGATAAATATTCGATAAAATTAGCTGTGTAAATTAAATATACATTTCTTAAATTACCGCAGCGCAAACGAGAACTTGAATTATTCTCGTGTTTATAATGAAAGAAAGTTTATTATTAAGAATCTTGACGTTGAAATAAACGTTATTAGGTTGTGTAATAAATATTGTTCCGCAAATCATGAGGTAGAATTTCAATATTGTTAAGTTATGATAAAACTTACGATTTACGACAAGAAGCAAATGGTAAATTGAAATCTAAACAAACAAGTCATAAAAAAAGAAGGCATTTAAAGTCCAAAGTGTTAAGAGAAGTTTGCGAAATTATCATTTGCTTTCTGAGAAGCTGCTTTTAATAAACCTTAATTTTTTCATTATTTGCGCGATAAATATGTATACTGATATAATGCAAGACAAACTCATTGCTATGTAGAGGATAAATTACAACGAATTACTTTTCTCGTTCAAAAATGAAGAGAGATACGAAAATGAAGAGAAATTACACTGTTCGGGAAACTAAACTGAGATAGCACTCTTTCTGACTGGTTGATCTTTCGTTACGCGTTGCGATAATGAAATATCTTCTGCCGAAAGCCTTTGTCTTTATTCGCATTCCCTCGTTCCATTTTCGTGCTCTCCAACTCCTTCTGTCTCTCTCTAATCCTCTCCTTCCTATCCCGGTGCTCTCTCTTACTTGAAAGTGGCGTTGTTGGCGCAACTCGCTTCCAAACAGGAGATGAACAATTTTCCACCCCTAAACACGACGCCGTGTATATCGGTAGTTCTGAGCAAGCTCTCTTGACGTTGTCGTTCAAGAGAGTGAGTAAATCGACATAAAGTCCGATATCGTTCGGCGAAATGCCGCATTAATTCTAAACTGGTGTAATGTGCGGTATTTAGCGGGAATACCGTACGAAACTTTAAACGATTCTGTCCGCGTCAAACTAATTCCGTCGACTCTCCGTCGACGTAGTTACAAGTCTTCAGTTCTATTATTGTTTTCTTCTTCAAGCAACAAAACGGATGTTTGAAAATACATCATGTCTGGTAATCCTCGACTATTTTCTTTATTTTATACCAGTAAAAATTTATATTACTGGAAAATTTATTTAGCGGATACACAATGACTCGTTTTCCTCGCAGTAATTAAACATTCAACTGTATAAAATACGCTCTCTACGGAAAAGAAATGTACGAGCTTTAATCCAAGCTATAGCGAAGTTTCTTGCTGTGAGAAACATCGCAAAAATTGAGGAACGTCCATTTGCCAACCGCGTGATGGGGGTCCATTCTTTTATGTGTGCACCTTATTACGGTGTAGCTACACTTAAAATAAAACGAGTAATGACGAGAAGGAAGGAAGAATGAAAGAAACGTGTTAAAGAATACTGAGAGCGCAGATGAAAAGAATGAAAGTGTTATTTTCGCAATATAATGCAGTTAGGAAAAAAAAAGAAAAAATAGGTCTCTGCAAAGGTGCTTTGTAAATAGATCTCTGTAGGAATCATAATTCTTCGTAAACTTCTCCTACTTCCGCGGCATTAAATTTCCAATAATCGCAAAATGAAAGAGAGCAGCATTATTATTATTATAATAACGGTTTAATTGAGAGACAAGACGGGGATCTCGCGATAAACGATTGATTAATGGCGAACTTCAATTTCCTTAACATCCGCACCTGACTGACGATTTAACGATCGTTAATGAACGTCGACACAATCGGAACTGAATTCGAGGGGGCATTTAACGGACGTTATCTGCTTGGAAGAAGATTGGCGAAATCAAGACTTTACTGCTTGCAGCATCGCTTTTCTACGCCGGCTTTAGACACAGTGCGAACTCCGTAATCCGAACTTAATGCAACATGTTCGGATTATCGAGAGACTTCCGGATCTTTGGGTCCCGAGTAATCGACCAAGCGTGTAAGAAATTAAGACTGATCGTCAAGAAAAGTAAATAATAAAACAACAATTAAAGATATTAAATATGTAGATAATAATCATTAAGCGACAATTTTCGGATAAGTTCGCGCGAGGACTACAGAAGTGTTTGCTAATCTTCGTTGTTACTCAATCTCATTACTTCAGAAAGTTATTTCATTATATAGATCGAGTGATTCCGTAACTTCGTCGTTCCGACGTTTCTTAAAAATTTACATGGCGACAGAACAAGAAATTCTTCAAAGTTCGTATCGCACTTCTCTATTGTGCTTCTGTCAAGCACGCAGATGTCGCGCAATAAATCCAGCCCCAGATGCCTCCTAGATGTTCCTTCGATTCTCGTTCCGTTTGCCGTCCGAACGGAAACACTTTTGACATCAGAGTTCTCACTTCCCCCGGAGTTGTCGCCTCCGGAATCCGCTGTTTTACGATGGGCTCCGAAATAAAACGGGAGAGCGAAATCGCTTGCCGCGAGCGATGCGACGGGCGCGTGCCACGGCACGTTAATCGTACTTTGGCGAGAGACCCGTGGGACGCGGCTCGCGCGGACAGCGGTTCGTTCGTGTGCGCGGTCGCCGCGCCGCGCCGGTTTGAAATATATACCACCGGAGGTATCCTGGGACCGCAAGTGTCCTGGGATTCCCTCTCTGATTCGGTCGAGTCACGGTGCGGGAATCGCGCCCGAGGTCGATCGACAAATAACACGCTGGTATCCTGGCAAACTGGTACAAAGACGGATACGACGCGGGTTCAGGCACGAAGTTGGGCTCTCCCGTCGTCAGGGCTACGGAGAACGTAGCCTAAAGGTACTCCAGGTACGATCGATACGTTCTATTGTCATTGCACTCCGGCGAACGTTATCGAACGCGAGCAAATATTGAGGAATTGTCGAGGAACGCCGTGTATTAGCAAGACGACGGGAGTTAAAGTATTTTTCATGTCGACGATAAGTGGACGATAGCTGGCCGATGATGTATCGGTTTATTGATCGGCTTAACGGATTTCGCCGGACGATCTGTCGTCTCGAGCGCGAGACCAGGAGATACATCCGGCGATCGCGGAAATTCGCGATGAATTTTATTCCCGACTATTTTACTGCGATTCGCGACTCGTGAAAGATCTCCCGCTCCTCGAGTGGAAATACAAGCGAGTGAGATCCCGAGACCGGGTCCGGATCTTGGAAAACGATCTCGTTGAATCGGAAACTCTTGCCGCTCGGTGTCAAGATCGGGCGCCAAGTTTGACAAGTTTTGTTCCACGATTTCATCCACCGATCCGGAGATCACATAGTTCGTTTCGCACGTACGGACCGCACGTTGGGAATGTAAGCGGTTGACGACTTCGAACGGTAAAGTTTAAATCCTTTCGCCAAAGGCATTTTCTCTTTCAATATTTTCTCTTCCTCGAGATACTCCTCAGCGGGACGTTAAACGTGGCTTTAGCGGTCGAACTGCTTATTTTCTCGACAGAAACGACAAAAATAATCTACGGGCATCCAGTTCTCGAAATTAACTATTCAATGTCTCACCGTAATTCCGCTTTAAGATCGTTTTATTATTAGCGCGTCTAATAGACGTATGGTGCGGCTATTTTTATCTTTTACAGACAGCTCGATAGAGGAAGGGTTAATTTAAATAGAATCTTTGACATTACTGTTACGTCAATTGTCCCGATTGATTATTCTATACTTTGCGCAATGACCTTTATTTGTTATCTTTGTAACCGATATAAACGCGCGTATATTTTATCTATGTTTTTTTATTGCATCCTTATAATTTTATACGTATATGCAGACAGGCTATAAAAAGTTAATTGTAACTTGAGGCTAATAAATAAATAGGCGCGCATTCTCCTTTTTTTAGTGTTCTCTTTCTCGTAGCAGCTTAACGTTCGAAAGGCAATATCAGTTTTATCACTTCGGGCCTTGATGATATTTTTAATAACTCAAGCAAATAAATAATTGACTGCCGCAGCACGCTTGCAATTTGCATAGCACCCGTTTTTCCCTATTTGTACACAGCTTCTTCGCGTACACGCGCATTATATCCCTCCAAAAACCAGGAAGAGGAAGCTCGGATCTGTTCGGGCGCGCGCCGATCGATACGTAAAACTCTTTACTTTAATCACTTTAAGGTCGGGAAAATGTCACGTCAAGGGGAAAGACCTTTCACTTTTATCTTATACCTATACGGTATATATATATATGCACACCACGCTCGTGCTCAGCTCGCGATACAGTTTGCCGTTTAACCTTTAATCGAATAATGTGAAAATTAAGCGGTACTTAACACTCCACTGGTTAAGAAAATAAGTCGCAATAACAAGGTTAACTCCTCGCTTTGCTCGTAGGGCAGACTTACAGGCTCGTGGGCTACTTGAAGCCGCGCGAGAATTCAATAAAACAAGATCCACTTCTTCCATTCTCGGTTCCGGCGCGCCCATTAATGTTACTTTAACCATTACACAAAATAAAATGTAATTGTAAGCGAGGGAATAAATAGCATAATATAAAACGATACAGGCAAAACGAATAATATAGCATAATAAAAGCGATATAAGCAAGATGAAAAAACTCTGAGACTAATTCTGCGAAATGTATCAACACGGTATATGCGGAGAAAACTATTTCAATTATTCTGACGTAAATGATGTGTAGGTAAAACTTAATTATTTATGCAGTATTACGACAAAAAATTGTTTCCAATACATTTCACACCGCTGATATTAGGCGACAGAAGTAGGTCTTCTCATTGTTCTCGCATATCTTGAAACGCCCCACCGTCCGGTACAATTGTAAAGTAGATGCATGTATAACAGGTTCAGCTACGCGAGATAACGCGAGTTTTTGAAAGATAAAACATCGCGGCTGGAATTATAGCGCTATATAGCAAATAAGATCTCCCTTGCGTAATCTCCAAAGTGAATTTATGCACTCGCATAAATATTAATGCAATATTTAGCGTTACGCGCAAGCGTAGGCAATGTCATTGTTGCGGCGCCCTTTGTAAAGTTGAACGTAGAATCGGTCGGAACAAAAGGGGAAGTCGAGAATGAAGACTAAAATGCCTGACGATTCGCATCCGAAATAATTTAACAATTCCGGCTACGTTATGCCAGGAAAATACATGGTTTTTCTGCAATAAACAACAAATCCGAGTTATCAAGTTTGCTAAAAACTGACAAAATGTATCTTTTTAGATCGGGGGATTTATCCGCAAAACTTTAAATTTTGTATCGGCAATCAAACCGTATTATCGGGATAATCTTTTGCGGTCGGTAGTTTCGTAACGCGTCGATTGCACTGCGATTGGCGAATTGTGGGTTTTTAAAAGACAGATTTTTTCGCGACAAATATAAATTCACGGAAGCTTTGACGTCAGCGTATAGTAAATACCGATATGACAAAAAGCGATAATAGGATTTTCTCCCGGTGTAAATCGAAAAATATGTTTTCGAGTAACACGAAAATTATGAATAAATAGAATTAAATTTCCTGTATTGTCGTGTTCAATATAAAGACGAAATATATAAATATAAATTATAATATATTGTTTCGGAGACACAAATCATATCAGTTCAATTAGATAAATATCCATTGTTCGCGACAAATTGCTCTTTTAATAAAATGTCTCTGCGTTTTATTTCATTGCATAATAGTTTCCGTAATTGGTAGCAGCGCAAACAGCGCCTTCAAAAGATGCAAGGATGCATAATTTGCGGACCGTTTAACGCTAAATGATTTAACCAAAGAATAAAATATCAAAAGTACAAAGAGCTAATGGAATTATTTATTTTCTAATTAATCACGCGTAGTCTTCGTCTTGGCGAAAGTTTCGTCTGAAATCCAATTTGCGATGTTGAAGGCGGAAGACAAATGCCTCGAATTAACTTTCAGCTCAGGAAACACGTCGACTTGAAATTGTTCGACAAATGTAATGTTGTAACCAATTTGCTATTATTTATTTTCTCTGACACCACTTGTAGAAAAACGCGAATTACGCGAGGAAAACGCGAAAAACTTTTGGAAGAACGTAAAGTCACGTCGTAATTTGTTACTTCAACCTGCCGTAAAACGCGCTGTCGCTATCCTATAAGAAATAGAACTTTAATATACACGGTTAAGGTTCGGAAACTGCGGGAGGGCAATATGCATCCAGCAGAAAACACACCCGGTGCACCTTGCGATACACCGGTATACGCGTATGTAAAGCAAACCTGGTGAGAAGGTGGAATATTAATGAATGCGCCAGAGCAGAATCGTTGCAGGTACCAGAACGCGTTTCGTTCTGCGGAGGTCCGCGGAAATGGAACTGAATCTGCAAATCTGAATCTCTAATCCGACAAATAACGGGGGGAGGTTTGGTTTTTTTACGATCGTTCGAAAAAATTATTCGCGGAGAAATTCGCTCCCGCTCGCCACATCGAGAATCTACACGCGATGATTCGCCCTGGGGGATTAAAATTGTTTAAAAGAAAAATATCATCATGACATTAGCTAATATTATCAATTATATAACCCTATGCTAACGAGATTATATTGAAAATCGATATATTGAAGGCGAGGAGCTTGATACTTTCCGGAACGATATTTACTACGACAATATTTTGATATTTCACGATTAAAATAGCTGACATTTTTCTTAACGAGTCGTCTATCGCACGATGGAGGAATATTTAGCGATTTTCTAGGGCACCGCAATAATCGAACGATTTTTGTAAAGAACAGTACAGCGATCGATGTAAACGCTTGACGTACCTATGTCCATCAAATGGACCTCACCAAGATGTCTGGCGGCGTAAAGATGTAGTAATCCGAAGGCAAGCTGCATCCCGGTAGTGAGCAACATGGCGAGAAAACCGGCGGCGCAGACCAGCCAGCCCCATCCACCCTCTGGATAGAAATGCGTCCGCATACCGGTGACGTCTATCCCTGATAGAAAAGATTATCCTCTTTATAATTCAGAGATAAATCGCGGAATCGCGTCTGGAAACCGTCGATAATGGAATTCTCGCGGCAAGAACGGATTTACTATCTTGCAATCTCGATAGGAGATTTCTGACGTATGAATGGAAAACTTGTAAAGTAACTTAGTGTTTCATGACTTATAATATAAATCTTGAGCTAAAACAAACATATTTATATATCATTTTTCAATCTATTATTTTATTGATTTCCTCATTTATTTAACATCTACTATTATCACTAATATATTTACATCATACTTATTTATGTGTTTAAGAATCACATTACTCAAACAATTTATTTTAATATTATGCATTAAAAATGTAGACACGGAGAGAAAAAGAATAAGGAATAACGTTGCAGATGATATAATCATATTGGTTCGTCTATTATCATATGCATTAAATATTCAAATGTGTTGCAGAAGAATACGGAGGAGAGATATTATACCTGTACGACGAAATGCGGGTACGCAACGATGCAGGCTGCGTAGATCGCCTAAGACCCAGTTCGTATTGCCACCTATAGTGTCATCGGCGTCTACGTAACGCAACCGAGTATCTGAAAGAAATCGTAAATTAATCGTGAAACACGGCCATTCGTGCAACTGTTGAAATATCTCCGCGATTTCTGCTTGGAATGAAATAAAAGCGTGCAGGAAGCAAGAGCGTTCTTAAATAGAACGTGTCGAAGGACCGTGGTCCGTATTGAAAGGTACCGCCGTTGCGCCATCGGGAAATTGGTTCGGTGTTAAATTGAAACGCTGCAATAATATACTACGTGAAGGTATCGAATGTCTTTCCGCACAATGAGAGATGGCTGTTCGGTGACCGCGACGACGGTACCTGTGGCTGGCAACGGCGGCGTTTGCATGAGACAGAGGGTGCGAGATGGGTAAGAAACCAGTTGAAAGAAACGTGTGAGAGAAGGTAGGTAGATAGGAAGGAAGGAAATAAAAAGCGAGGGCCAGGTAAATGCACTTTTAAAAGGGATGACGAAGGCGGTAGGTTGAAAAAGGTAACGTCAGGCACGAAGTCAAACGGCGGATTCACGAGGAAAAGGAGGAAGAAGGGTTGATGATCGTGAAATAGCGCAGCGGCCCTATTATACGCCTCGTAAAAAATCATGAATTCAGATTCAGCCTCCGGTCGCAGCACTACCGCGGGAAAAGGTATCTAACTGAATTATAAGTAACGCGTATATACAGTTGTGCTGTGTATGACTCTCGCACCGAATACAAACTTTTCCATTAGCGGCGTTAAATGTTAAACACCTTTGGGTTTTGCGACGCTACGCGTTCTCGTCCTGGCGAAAATCGAATTTGAGCGTACTGTCGTTATTTAAATTTGCAGATCTAGCGGGGCCGTTTTCATTGAGTATTTTGATTAATTGATTTTCTAGTACGTTTCAGGCTGGATATGAAAGATTGATAATATTTCCCCACTTATCTTTCCACTTATCATCGGCCAGAATTCACAAACAAATTAAAAATTAATTCTCGCTCTTTTTCGTCGAAAATTTTTTCTCAGCGATTGAGAAAATGTCTCTTTGGTAATTATTCGCACGCGCGTTACTCGATTTTACACTTCGTTTTATACACGCGATCAAAACTGCAGAGTTTGCGAATGTCTAAGTAATTTCTAATTTATTCGCGAGTGATCCTCGTATTATATAACAGTTTGACATTAGTTGTAAATTATCGTGCCACCGTGTCAGCACGAGTAAAACTGCGTTCACCGTTGCAATTCAATTCCAGGAACTAACATGTCCGTAAGTGGGTAAGTTTCTACGCGAGCGCTTATTATAACTATTATAACGTTTAGCGTGTAAAACCATTTGGAAGAGATTATTTGCACGGGTGGCGTTAACGTTGTCGTTGTCGTTGTCGTTGTCGTTGCCAATAACGAGAGACGTCGCCGATCCGCGACGTCTCTCGTTAGGTAGGTAAATTAACAGCAAGAATGAAATATTCTTCATTATTCGGTACGTAATGAAAATAAGGTATGAAAGGAGCGTGTAATGAGGAACGCGGCAGAAAGGACAGAAGAAAAAAAAAAGAATGAGCGACAGTAGGTATTTTGCCGAAAATGACGCGAGACATAGAAATTGTCGAGGATGGCACCGAGGGCAAAAATTGTCGTGGAACGAGTTACGAGTTACGAGGGTGCTCTCTCTCTTGATGCCGGAAAAAGAGCGGCACGTTCGCAAGAAATTCGCATTTCTTGCGAACGTGCCGCATCCTTAGTGAAATCACGGTCGCATTTTCGCTGAACGATCTAAACGAAATATCTAAAATGCCGCTTCAAGGAGCATGAAGAATGGTGCAATGATCGCAGCAAATAAACACGTAAGAGACTTCGATGTATAAAAAAGAATGTTTTATACCTGCTTCGAACGTAAGTAAGTAACTTCAGCTTCGTGAGTATTTCTATTTCCGATCAAACTTTGCAAAATTTTCGCAAAATCTTCACTTTGCTATCGAACTCACGTGATAAGGAAAAACAATTAATAATTTTTTTTCCATTACGTCGTGTGTTGTTGCAGTTTCGAAGAAACTCGAGCATCGCGTATCGATAGTTTCTGTATTTTTAATAATTTGGACTAATCAATAGATAAAGAAGTACCGAATTCCTCTTTCCTGTTTATTATGATAAATGTAGTATTATCGGTTCTCTTATATAAAAGAAGTAAGGCAAAAATTTCACAATTCCGATTGCTACTCGGATTCACCTTTGTCAGTTGAGATTGAAAACCAACGGTTGACCTACATTTCTGATAGACACTGTTTTCGACGATACATCAAGCACAAAATTTCAAGATACCTCTTCGACAGAGTTAAGTGGAATTGATTCTTATTTTACCGTATCCCGCTGTAAGCTTTTCATTTCATTTTGCCCTACTTCTTTTGTTCTCTGCCTTCATATAAAGACAAAAGAGACAATGTTCGAGGGACAACCAAAATTAAAAATCAATGCCTTAAAATTATCAATGCCCCTTTCACGATATATTTTAAATCCCACAATACATATACGTAGAAACTCAGATTAGCTAAAAATTGTACAACAATCTTGATGCTTTCTAAGCAAGTTATTTCGAAAACATTTTCTAAAAATTTCTAGTAAAAAAAGATGTTACGGGAGAATCGAATATAATTATCTCTGCAATCAACTTTCAATATAAATTTCTGCAAGGAATTATAGACATACGGCGCACGAATCGTGACATTATTATAAATTCCGGTTGAACGTGCCACGTAACTTTAGATTAACTCGAATTAATTGAGTTCATTTAATTAAAGTAAATTCAATTAAACGTCTGAATGTTAGCATAACTTTAATATTGCTTCGTATAAACGGAATGAAGCCCGTGTGCGTCGAATTAAAATTTAGTAATGATAATATTCAATATTAAGATTACGGAACGATGGGCGGTAAATGTCGAACTTGCGTAACAATATCAGGGATACACGATCGACATTAACTTGGAATATATTTGTACTGTAACTGAAAAGTAAACTCACCGCCGTGATACGAACTTCCACGGTGCGGCGTATACATGCCATTTTGACCCTCTATACAATGAGTTGGCGTATAGTACTGCATAGGATGTTGCATATAATTATTGGGGGTACTGGGGACATGTACCGGATGACAATGTATGCATCTTCGCGGTGTCTCGGGCGGAGCCTGCAAGCAAGATGAATTTTCAACGCGCTTGAGTGGGGAAAACGGGGAGCGCAATGTAGAGCGCTTCGTGTAGACAATCGCCCATGTGTTTATTATTATTACCACGAAATATATCGTTCTGCGCTGACATTGCTACGTAATATTGCGCAAGATTATTTGTCAAGATATTGATAACGATCCACACGATTAAATTATGTATTAAATGTACGTGTAAATATCATAAGCTAGATTTAGAGCGTCATATCAGGAGAAGAGAGTATCAAGCTTAAAAATAATTTATTACCTTCGTACACAAAAAATAAGTCTTATCTTCCAACGGGTGGAAATAACTGCGATATTGAAACGTATTTTTTTAAAACTGAATATTGAAAATCTCGAAATATTGTTCACGTAAATATGAGTTGTAGCACTTGTATCTAGCAAACGTTTTTTAAAATGTTGATTAAAGTTATGTTTTTTTTTCAATTTTGTATCTATTTTCCAGAAAAGAATAAAAGATTTTTCGAATATTTGGTTCATTGTAATCTGTGAAAATCGATAAACGAGCATAAGATTTGCAAAATTATCAGGACCCAAATCGATCGCACGACGTAATCGCGTGCAATAAACGGACGGCTTCATTCGCTCACCTGCATGGAGTGTTGCGAGCGCAACGATCTTATCGAACCGGTCGGGTGCAAGGACGGCACGCTGCCGCCGAAGCTCATGGCTGAATTTCTGCATCCTCCCGGGGTGGACCAACCGCCGCGCACGCTAGCCGTAGTCCACCCCATCCCGCTTCCGCAGTCATCCACCAGCATCTTCAAAGCGGGCGGTACAACGCCGCGTTTTATGCTCCCGACATCGCCGGCATGTCAACGATCAACGTCAATTCGACGCTCGATGTCCCGTGTACTCGTGTCACGTGTTATCCCCGTCGTAATACGGCGGAAAAAACTAAGTTACATCTTTCTTGCCCGCTGTCAAATTCCCTGGAGCACGACTTCCGGGTTGGACGACGTTAGACGGGTCCCGCTGAGCACGAGGGTGAGGTCGTACGAAGGCAGTTGTTCGACGATGCGTTCGACATGCGGAGGGTATTTTCCATTTTCGGTCTGCAAGCAACGTGGAACGCGCTCTGATTTGCTGTACCAGGTTATCGATAATTATATTACACGCAACGCATACGTTGCGCGTAGATTGTTCGAATTTATCTCCCATTCTAATCGGATGCACGTCATTTGCAGCGTACTAAATATAATTTATCATTTGAACGGTATATCTGATGCCAGACATGTCAATGTAACGCGTTATTGTATACAGCGGGGGGGGGGGGAGTAACAATCTTCACACTTTTTAACGAATTAAAAATTTTACCGCCCGACTTGGGTCCATGTAACATGCAAATATGTGTATCTCCGCGTTGCTTTAGTTGTGCTGCGCTGAAAATCCTTAATTAACTTTAAGGATTTTACTTAACCTAATTAACGCGTTCACTTAGTTAATTATATAATCATTTTCCGAGTGGAATTGTGATATATGCATTTCAATGCAGCCATTCACAGATATTCACTGTAATAATTTTTGTATTATATAACTAATGAGGATCATAAAACTGTCATTATAAATTTAATGATTACGTTATTGTGCGTTTCAGGAGTCAAAAAACAACCGATGCAGGTAAAGCATTAAATATCGAATATATATATGCATCGCGGGTAGGATTTGTTCGATTTGTACATGAGGATTTATAGCGTGAATGTTTTATGCATGTACTCATCCGAGGGAAGAGTCGATGAGGATAAAATTGTTATTGGATGCATATCGGACGTGCACGCGCAAGTTATTCTGCTTGAAGTTATTGGCATACACGCCAAAAACACATTCCATTTCGTCGATCAAATTCAATTAATTTCCAACCGTCTCACGATATTAACTAACAATGCATCTTGCAATGCACCTTCAACAAAAAGACCTTTATCGATTCACGAAAATTATGCGACTCGGATTCGATATAATCTTCAATTAATGTTCACGATACTTTGCAAAAGTCTTGTTAAGACGACAGTCAGGAATATGGTTGTAATTATAAATTCGAATTAAAGCTCAAAAATGCAACTATAAGATCCCATAAAACGGCCGACGTTGAAATGTTAAAATGATAAAGGTCCTCTGGAATTTGTATGCGCTCTATAAGACCTTGTTGCCTGGCCGTACCGCAAAAGCATAACTCGCGAAAAAACTGTTTTCAGTCGGTTGAGAAGATTAAAATCATCCGTGTGTGTGCCGCCTCCAATCTCGTAACACCGCAGTAACCGTAGCCGCATTTCCACCGACCTAACTACATTGATATTCATGCGTTGTACCGCACCGCAGGTTGTGTTGTCTTTGTTTTTGAAACGTCTGTAGCACACACAGTCTGATAACAGTGGCACATGGTGTCCTCGCTAATTATAACGTTACCTACAATCTGGCACACGATCGTCGCCAAAAATAACAAATTTATGTTTGCACCTTGCAACAGAAGTCGATAAAAAAATTCATTTAGATTCATTATCTTATTTTTTCTGTCTAAAAAGGTGTAGTGATAATATTTCGAAAAGAAAACTTAATAGAAAGTCGATCGAACCGCTTCAGAGTTACTTTGATAGCAAATATTTATCGCAATAAATAGTCGCGTAGTATTTTTAATAAATATTTATGGTAGATATTTTTTCAACGTGTCTGCACATATCAATGCACCTTGTTGCACCTTGTAACAAAAGTCGCCGAAGTAACATATTTATATACTTCATTATTTTATTTTATCTGTTTAAAAGGGTATAGCAATAGTATTTCGAAAAGAAAACTTCTCAAATAAGAGATCGATCGAATTGCTTTAGAGTTACTTTGGTAGCATATATTTATCGCAATAAATAGTCGCGTAGTATTCTTAATAAATATTTATAGTAGATATTTTTTCAACGCGTCTGCATACATCGATATGAATGATGGACGAATAATGAATCGCATCGATATATTCCGCGGTAGACTATTCGTACCTACGTAGCATATCGGGTCATGACGTTGCAATTTTTATCTTGCAAGATTTATGTCCTCCGTCGCACGATACTGATCCCTCGACTTGTGCCCCATCGCGAGCTCGATATCATAACCGCGCGGCGTGTGTGCAGTGAAGTCTCGCAATAAGAATAACAACGTTGAAAACAGACCGCAGATTTGTATTCGCCACCGACGTCCGGCGTATATTTTCGCTCTCTCGTCGACGACAAGCATCGGAGCGCCCGGAGAAAAAGGGGGAAATTCCGTAACGGCCGCGGCCTTAAGAATGCCGCGGTCGTAAATCTTCTCGCAAAGCAGTATTTAATCGGCGTCGCTAAACGGATGAAACTCGAGGAAAACCTGACGCCGCGGCCAGCAACGCGTGTTAACTCCTTGCGTCGCTATAAAAAAAAGAAAGAATTCGCGCGCCTAACCGACCTAACGCCCGTTAAGTCGTAAACTTGCCGTATTTTTCAACGATGATCTCGAAACGTCGTCTAGTTCCTTGTAATCGAACGTAATTTCAATTACAATATATCTCTGTTATCTTTTAGATTAATTCAAAACTTTTTTTCGATTAAACTTATTTCATAGAATGTTGGAGAAATAAGAGAAAAATTAATTTCAACAAACTAATTTAATTTTTTGAATGAAAATGTTTAATCTTTTTCGAAAGAACTATGTGATCGCGTCCATCAGACTTGAAAACACAAATAAAATTCAGTTGACGAGACAATTCCGTATTGATTTTGGCTAAATAAATAAAACTTCAAATAACTTCCAGAATAGAATTGTCAACGGTATAAGCCGTATTTCAAACTTCTAATATATTTTCAATAAAATCAATCGTTATCGCACATTTATTATTGTTATATCCTTATGGTAGATATATATATATATATATATATATATATATATATATATATATATATATATATACATATATATTTCGTGGCCTGACATATTCCATTATCTCTCACATACGATTGAATTAAATTTATATAATATAAAAAAAATTGCACGTGTAATCCGTTAAACGTTAAATAAATAAATATTGGTTCGTTCATTTATTCATTTAATTCCAGGATACGATTATTTTAAATGGATTTAAATATCGCCTAGCCTGATTTCACGTACCTCTGCACAGGGAAGGTTAATATCGTGCACAATCTTATGCAGAAAACAATAAATTTCAAAGTATAAACAAACACATTCATGCCGTTCATTGTTGTATTCGCCGCGTAACGAACTGAATATAGAACAAATGAAAAGCGTATTTCATTATAGCCGATGCATAACAATTGTCGAAATATGTACTCGGCGCAGAAACAATAACCGAGTTCTAATTATAACAAAATACATTTAAGACAATGGTAGGGCCCACCTTCGTAAATATGTTTTGGATCCTCGCGCGCGATGGCAAACTAATATCGAATAACATTATTAATTAGCGGCAAATGAACACGCGCAAAAGCGTATCGCGAAGCAGGTTTGTTTCCATAAACAAATATTGCACTGCTGTGTAATTATCATTTATGCATGCAGCCACGATATTAACCAGATACGCACAATCGCTTTATTACATGACCTATGCTTACATCGCTTACCGCTTTTGTTAAGTTTCTTCATGCGTGTAATAATACAGCCACATGTAATACAAACAGTGTATGTTAATTGTACAAATCTTTGTCCCCTTTACCCTTTAAATATTGTTCAAAGATTATTAGCACAATTTCCCCGAAAAACTCGCGCATTTAGTTTAAATTGAAGTTCTTAACAATATATTAAATTATCCGGCAAACTTCTTTAATTTCTTGATTAAAAACAAAAGTAATTCAGAAAAAAAGCAACCTCCTATTTAAAAGTGTATATAATTGTAATAGAAATCATATAAAGTCGTGGCAATTCTTTTATTTGGAATTTAATATTGCTGTGTATTATATTAGTGAAAATATCCTTTCTTCTCTCCCTAATATGTTTTTAGAATTTTAGAATTACAATACGCAAATCTTTCATCAACGGCTTGTTGTCTACCAACACGTCGCAAGACGAAAATAAAATGTATTAAACAGTTAAAATGCCTCGAAAGCAGAATATTTCATATCGCGCCGTTTCCCCGGGGGGATTATTTCCCGAGGCGCGAAGGATTAAGACAGTCTGCGGTCGGGCGCGACGAAAGGATGCGTGTTGACACACGGGATACGGAATTCCGGCCTAGCAAGAACCAGACCGACCGGGTGGTCCGCGGCAGTACGTAGGAAGGCGACAACGGACGATGGAGGCCAAGTCACCGGGTAATCCTACTAGATTGAATCCACCCCCTCCCGTCCCGAGCATGAGCAATCTGCGCGACCACGGTGGATGGTTGTGTAAACGTGGCCACGAACCACCGTCCGGATCATCATCTCGCGCCCTCTCGTCTCCAACCCCTAATTTTCTATGAAAACATCCGCGCGCGAGTGGGTGGGCGTGGACGGGAACAAAAGGTATCGCCGTTACCGTCAAACCCCCTCGAGCCTTTATCCCGCAACCTGGAACGCGAAATATCGTCCGGGTTTACTCGGGTGACAGTTGAGACGGTGCCAGAAGCACGGTTGTTTCGCAAGCCGCGCTCTGTGGATCGTTTAGGGATGCGCGAGGACGTTTCTATATACTTTCTATTCATGATCAGAGGAAGATCCCTTCCATTTAGGTATCACTCGTTCCATAAACATTGGTTAAGATTAATTAAAGGTGATCCTCCGAATCTTTCCGAGGACACAATTAGGAGGGGACGGTGAATCTGTTGGACCTCAGTTAACTTTAATCAATGTCTTACGTAAGTTATTCGGCAATTCGTATTATGTGTATAATGTATTAACCATACTGTATCATCGTTAGCAAAAGAAAAAATATTTGAAAAAAGTAATGTGCAAGAGTAAAAATGTAATTAGATTCACGTCATAATTAGGACACTTTGGTTTGTCAAATAAACCGCGATTATGCATTCTATGTAAATATCCCATTTACAAAGCGTTACATAAATTCAGCTATTAATTATAATAATTATGTTATACCAATTTAGCTATTAATTATTCCTGTTATTGTTAACTACTTATCATATTGTGTTTACGGCTTAATTAATGTTGCAACGATAATCGTTGCTGCGAATATATGTAAAAAAAAGACTGTCGAAATATTAATGAGATTAATATTCGGTATATTATTTTACTTATGTAAAATAATAAAATATCTTTTATGGGACAGGTAATGTCCAAGTTATCGAGAAGACAAAAGTTGCTTGCTTCATACAAACGCACGTGCTTCATTTCGTGTTCCAGCTAGGTTGTGAGATAAGAGCTTGGAAAAGATACCTCAGCAGGACGTGGACGTGCACGGCAAACTATGATTTGTTAATTAAGTGAGATTT